>NC_057799.1:478804839-479104839 GCF_018294505.1 Triticum aestivum
CGGCGGCGGCGGCGGTGAGGAAAGAGAGGGGGGCGCGGTATTTAAGGAAGGGGGGTTCCGGTGCTTGGGGAAGGGGGCGGCCGGGGCGGCGTGCGGGCGGCGGACTCCGGCGGCAGCTCGGCGTCGTGCGGGAAGAGGAGAGCGCGGGCGGGCCGGCGCTCGGCTGGGCTTCGGCCCGGTCGGGCGTCGCACAGTTTTTTTTTAAATAAGTTCCGCGGAAAATATTGCGTAGAAAAATAAATATAAATCAGAAAAATATGAAATAAATTTTCCCCGTCTAGTTAGAAAATCTAGAATAGGGTGAACATTTTTATAAATCAAAATAAATATTTTGAAAACATGCATATTTTTTAATGCAATGAAAATTGCAAATAAAATCCAAATAAATTCCAAATAATGATTTTAACATTTTTCCTCCAGTATTTCAAATGTTTTGGAGAAGTCATATTTTCTCCTCTCGTTTATTTTAACATGAAATATTTTCCGGAGAGAAAAATAATTAAAACCCCAATCCTCGTTTGAAAAATCAAATTTAAAAATTCGAGAAAATCCCCAACTCTCTCCGAGGGTCCTTGAGTTGCTTAGGATTTATCAAAATGCAACAAAACATGATATGCAATGATGATCTATGTATAACATTCCAAATTGGAAATTTGGGATGTTACAGCTGGAGCCTGCACACTTTGTTAGCTACTTTTGGATTGGCAAAACCTTCCGGTTGCATCATATACAATTCGTCTTCCAGAAATCCATTCAGGAATGCAGTTTTGACATCCATTTGCCAAATTTCATAATCATAAAATGCGGCAATTGCTAACATGATTCGGACAGACGTAAGCATCGCTACGGGTGAGAAGGTCTCATCGTAGTCAATCCCTTGAACTTGTCGAGCTTTATAGACAGTAACATTACCGTCAGCGTCAGTCTTCTTCTTGAAGATCCATTCATTTTCAATGGCTTGCCGATCATCGGGCAAGTCAACCAAAGTCCATACTTTGTTCTCATACATGGATCCTGTCTCGGATTTCATGGCCTCAAGCCATTTTGCGGAATCTGGGCTCACCATCGCTTCTTCATAGTTTGTAGGTTCGTCCTGGTCTAGTAACATAACCTCCAGAATAGGATTACCGTACCACTCTGGTGCGGATCTTACTCTGGTTGACCTACGAGGTTCAGTAATAACTTGATCTGAAGTTTCATGATCATCATCAATAACTTCCTCACTAATTGGTGTAGGCGTCGCAGAAACTGGTTTATGTGATGAACTACTTTCCAATAAGGGAGCAGGTACAGTTACCTCATCAAGTTCTACTTTCCTCCCACTCACTTCTTTCGAGAGAAACTCCTTCTCCAGAAAAATTCCGAATTTAGCAACAAAAGTTTTGCCTTCGGATCTGTGATAGAAGGTGTACCCAACAGTTTCCTTTGGGTATCCTATGAAGACACATTTCTCCGATTTGAGTTCGAGCTTATCAGGTTGAAGTTTTTTCACATAATTAAGGCTCGCAGCCCCAAACTTTAAGAAACGACAACTTTGGTTTCTTGCCGAACCACAGTTCATAAGGCGTCGTCTCAACGGATTTTGATGGTGCCCTATTTAACGTGAATGCAGCTGTCTCTAAAGCATAACCCCAAAACGATAGCTGTAAATTAGTAAGAGACATCATAGATCGCACCATATCTAGTAAAGTATGATTACGACGTTCGGACACACCATTACGCTGTGCTGTTCCAGGTGGCGTGAGTTGCGAAACTATTCCGCATTGTTTCAAATGAAGACCAAACTCATAACTCAAATATTCTCCTCCACGATTAGATCGTAGAAATTTTATTTTCTTGTTACGATGATTTTCAACTTCACTCTGAAATTCTTTGAACTTTTCAAATGTTTCAGACTTATGTTTCATTAAGTAGATATACCCATATCTGCTCAAATCATCTGTGGTGGTGAGAAAATAACGATATCCGCCACGAGCCTCAGTATTTATCGGACCACATACATCTGTATGTATGATTTCCAACAAATCTGTTGCCCTCTCCATAGTTCCGGAGAACGGTGTTTTAGTCATCTTTCCCATGAGGCACGGTTCGCAAGTACCAAGTGATTCATAATCAAGTGGTTCCAAAAGTCCATCAGTATGGAGTTTCTTCATGCGCTTTACACCGATATGACCTAAACGGCAGTGCCACAAATAAGTTGCACTATCATTATCAACTTTGCATCTTTTGGCTTCAATATTATGAATATGTGTATCACTACTATCGAGATTCAACAAAAATAGACCACTCTTCAAGGGTGCATGACCATAAAACATATTACTCATATAAATAGAACAACCATTATTCTCTGATTTAAATGAATAACCGTCTCGCATCAAACAAGATCCAGATATAATGTTCATGCTTAACACTGGCACCAAATAACAATTATTTAGGTCTAAAACTAATCCCGAAGGTAGATGTAGAGGTAGCGTGCCGAACGCGATCACATCGACTTTGGAACCATTTCCCACGCGCATCGTCACCTCGTCCTTAGCCAATCTTCGCTTAATCCGTAGCCCCTGTTTCGAGTTGCAAATATTAGCAACAGAACCAGTATCAAATACCCAGGTGCTACTGCGAGCATTAGTAAGGTACACATCAATAACATGTATATCACATATACCTTTGTTCACCTTGCCATCCTTCTTATCCGCCAAATACTTGGGGCAGTTCCCCTTCCAGTGACCAGTCTGCTTGCAGTAGAAGCACTCAGTCTTAGGCTTAGGTCCAGACTTGGGTTTCTTCTCCTGAACAACAACTTGCTTGCTGTTTTTCTTGAAGTTCCCCTTCTTCTTCCCTTTGCCCTTTTTCTTGAAACTAGTGGTCTTATTGACCATCAACACTTGATGCTCCTTTTTGATTTCTACCTCCGCAGCCTTTAGCATTGCGAAGAGCTCGGGAATCGTCTTATCCATCCTTGCATGTTATAGTTCATCAGGAAGCTCTTGTAGCTTGGTGGCAGTGATTGAAGAATTCTGTCAATGACGCTATCATCCGGAAGATTAACTCCCAGTTGAATCAAGTGATTGTTATACCCAGACATTTTGAGTATATGCTCACTGACAGAACTATTCTCTTCCATCTTGCAGCTATAGAACTTATTGGAGACTTCATATCTCTCAATCCGGGCATTTGCTTGAAATATTAACTTCAACTCCCGGAACATCTCATATCCTCCATGACGTTCAAAACGTCGTTGAAGACCCGGTTCTAAGCCGTAAAGCATGGCACACTAAACTATCGAGTAGTCATCAGCTTTGCTCTGCCAGACGTTCATAACATCTGGTGTTGCTCCTGCAGCAGGCCTGGCACCCAGCGGTGCTTCCAGGACGTAATTCTTCTGTGCAGCAATGAGGATAATCCTCAAGTTACGGACCCAGTCCGTGTAATTGCTACCATCATCTTTCAACTTTGCTTTCGCAAGGAACGCATTAAAATTCAACGAAACAACAGCACGGGCCATCTATCTACAATTAACATAGACAAGCAAGATACTATCAGGTACTAAGTTCATGATAAATTCAAGTTCAATTAATCATATTACTTAAGAACTCCCACTTAGATAGACATCCCTCTAATCCTCTAAGTGATCACGTGATCCATATCAACTAAACCATGTCCGATCATCACGTGAGATGGAGTAGTTTCAATGGTGAACATCACTATGTTGATCATATCTACTATATGATTCATGCTCGACCTTTCCGTCTCCGTGTTCCGAGGCCATATCTGTTATATGCTAGGCTCGTCAAGTTTAACCTGAGTATTCCGCGTGTGCAAATGTTTTGCACCCGTTGTATTTGAACGTAGAGCCTATCACACCCGATCATCACGTGGTGTCTCAGCACGAAGAACTTTCGCAACGTTGCATACTCAGGGAGAACACTTATACTTTGATAATTTAGTGAGGGATCATCTTATAATGCTACCGTCAATCAAAGCAAGATAAGATGCATAAAAGATAAACATCACATGCAATCAATATAAGTGATATGATATGGCCATCATCATCTTGTGCTTGTGATCTCCATCCCCGAAGCACCGTCATGATCACCATCGTCACCGGTGCGACACCTTGAACTCCATCGTAGCATCATTGTCGTCTCGCCAATCTTATGCTTCTACGACTATCGCTACCGCTTAGTGATAAAGTAAAGCATTACAGGGCGATTGCATTGCATACAATAAAGCGACAACCATATGGCTCCGGCCAGTTGCCGATAACTCGGTTACAAAACATGATCATCTCATACAATAAATTTAGCATCATGCTTTGACCATATCACATCACACATGCCCTGCAAAAACAAGTTAGACGTCCTCTACTTTGTTGTTGCAAGTTTTACGTGGCTGCTACGGGCTTAGCAAGAACCGTTCTTACCTACGCATCAAAACCACAACAATAGTTTGTCAAGTTGGTGCTGTTTTAACCTTCGCAAGGACCGGGCGTAGCCACACTCGGTTCAACTAAAGTTGGAGAAACTGACACCCGCCAGCCACCTCTGTGCAAAGCACGTCGGAAGAACCAGTCCCGCGTAAGCGTACGCATAATGTCGGTCCGGGCCGCTTCATCCAACAATACCGCCGAACCAAAGTATGACATGCTGGTAAGCAGTATGACTTATATCGCCCACAACTCACTTGTGTTCTACTCGTGCATATGACATCTACGCATAAAACCAGGCTCTGATAACACTGTTGGGGAACGTATTAATTTCAAAAATTTCCTACGCACACGCAAGATCATGGTGATGCATAGCAACGAGAGGGGAGAGTGTTGTCCACGTACCCTCGTAGACTGAAAGCGGAAGCGTTAACACAACGCGGTTGATGTAGTCGTACGTCTTCACGATCCGACCGATCAAGTACCAAACGCACGGCAACTCCGAGTTCAGCACACGTTCAGCTCGATGACGTTCCTCGAACTCCGATCCAGCCGAGTGTTGAGGGAGAGTTTCGTCAGCACGATGGCGTGGTGACGATGATGATGTTCTACTGACGCAGGGCTTCGCCTAAGCACCGCTACGATATTATCGAGGTGTAATATGGTGGAGGGGGGCACCGCACACGGCTAAGAGATCAATAGATCAATTGTTGTCTCTATGGGGTGCCCCCTGCTGCCGTATATAAAGGAGCAAGGGGGGAGGCGGCCGGCCTAGGAGGAGGGCGCGCCAAGGGGAGGAGTCCTACTCCCACCGGGAGTAGGACTCCTCCTTTCCTTGTTGGAGTAGGAGAAGGGAAGGGAGAAGGAGAAGGAAGGAAGGGGGCGCCCCCCCTCCCTAGTCCAATTCGGACTAGTCCATGGGGAGGGGTGCGGCCACCCTTTGGGGCCTTTCTCTCCTTTCCCGTATGGCCCTTTAAGCCCAATACGAATTCCCGTAACTCTCCGGTACTCCGAAAAATACCCGAATCACTCGGAACCTTTCCGATGTCCGAATATAGTCGTCCAATATATCGATCTTTACGTCTCGACCATTTTGAGACTCCTCGTCATGTTCCTGATCTCATCCAGGACTCCGAACTCCTTCGGTACATCAAAACTCATAAACTCATAATAAAACTGTCATCGTAACGTTAAGCGTGCGGACCCTACGGGATCGAGAACTATGTAAACATGACCGAGACACGTCTCCGGTCAATAACCAATAGCGGGACCTGGATGCCCATATTGGCTCCCACATATTCTACGAAGATCTTTATCGGTCAAACCGCATAACAACATACGTTGTTCCCTGTCATCGGTATGTTACTTGCCCGAGATTCGATCGTCGGTATCTTAATACCTAGTTCAATCTCGTTACCGGCAAGTCTCTTTACTCGTTCCGTAATACATCATCTCGCAACAAACTCATTAGTTGCAATGCTTGCAAGGCTTAAGTGATGTGCATTACCGAGAGGGCCCAGAGATACCTCTCCGACAATCGGAGTGACAAATCCTAATCTCGAAATACGCCAACCCAACAAGTACCTTTGGAGACACCTGTAGAGCACCTTTATAATCACCCAGTTACGTTGTGACGTTTGGTAGCACACAAAGTGTTCCTCCGGTAAACGGGAGTTGCATAACCTCATAGTCATAGGAACATGTATAAGTCATGGAGAAAGCAATAGCAACATACTAAACGATCGAGTGCTAAGCTAACGGAATGGGTCAAGTCAATCACATCATTCTCTTAATGATGTGATCCCGTTAATCAAATGACAACTCATGTCAATGGCTAGGAAACATAACCATCTTTAATCAACGAGCTAGTCAAGTAGAGGCATACTAGTGACACTCTGTTTGTCTATGTATTCACACATGTATCATGTTTCCGGTTAATACAATTCTAGCATGAATAATAAACATTTATCATGATATAATTAAATAAATAATAACTTTATTATTGCCTCTAGGGCATATTTCCTTCAACTATTCCCTCGCAAGCCGCTCCAGCACTGACAACCTTCTCCCCCGTAAATCAAGCCCCCCAAAACCCCACCTTCCAAACTCCACCATGGCCGAACGCGAACCGCGCAGGATCCATATGAGCCGCGATTGGAGCAATCTCCCCAGTGACGTCCTCGACCTCTGTTCTTCGTGTATGGATATGTTGAGCGCCCTGCGGCTGGCTGCATGCTCGAGGGGCATGCACATGGCCATCATCGAAGCGAGGCCAAAGCTTTTCAAGACACCCTGCTTGCTGCTATCTGGTCTTGCGAGATTGGCTCACCATGATACGGAGGCGTACATGATGCCCCTCGACTTCAATCCGATCTCCATTAGCCGAAACTTCTTTGTAGGTATGTAGTGGGTCGCTGTACATCATTTCCCTCGACTTCGATCCGATCACCATCGCCCGAAACTTCTTGGCAGGTATGTACTGGGTCGGCATGAACTCCCACTGGATGGCTGCCTTCAGAGAAGACGGTAAAAAGTTGGTGCTCGTGAACTTCCAGACCTCCCATGAGATTATCCTTCCTCCGTTGGATTATATAGAGTTTTACCATCGCGGTCCTAGTCATCTAGATTACCACGTCAGTTGGACGGACCTTGTTTTGCAGAAGATTGTAATCTGCCAAGTGCCCACACGACATGCGAATTACGCAGACTTCAAGCTAATTGCCTTGTTCGACCGCGGACTCGCCTATCTTTACGCCGGTGCCTTCTTTAGCTGGAGACAACTCAGCTCGTAGTGGATCATCGTCAAAGCTGATACACACTTCTGTGATGCTATTGAACACAATGGCATCATCTACGTGATCGACAAAGCAGATGGCACCACGTATTGCTGGGATGGCGCGTGTAAGTTGTTTCCGTCTCATGTTAATGATGACGCCATGACACTGTTTGAACTTTTTGTGATGATTGGCATATCCCTGTTTGAGCAGAATTTGAGTAGAACTATGGCAATGTATTAGAGACGCCGTAAATCAGCTATATTTGGAATGAGTTAATTCATGCGATTGTGATCATGTCATTACAACCAATTTGTACCCCTGAATAATCAAACGGTTAGGAATATATGGATATTCTCCTTATTTTACTGTAATCTATATACTACTACTAAATATGAGTGTGTATCAATGGCCATGTTAGTTTCCTCATTTTCATGATGTAGAAACATGCACCACACTGTTGGTTTCATCTAACCATACATTAGGGAAGTAAATGTGCATATGGAGAACTCTATATTTGGAAGTAGTGAAATCATGTAATGCTTACCATGTGTACATACCTATATTCGCCCTTCAGCAATCAATGGCTAGAATAATATCCTCACAAAAAAATTGCCCACAGAACACGAGTATATAACAATGCATAGTCTGTTAGTTACCTTGAAGAATTTGTTTGTGAGGACAGAACATGGATTCCATAACATGCATGACATGGTAGTTTCATGTGAAGAATCGATTGCGAGATAACATGAGTATAACCATGCATGGCACTTATATATTTCCGAACCCAGTATACATTTCCCTGTATTTTCCTCCCAGTTCCAACAGGGACATATCAATGTTGTTTCTTGCATTATCCTACTCATACTCTGAACAATGCTGATCTTACATTAACAATGCCTATCCTTTTTGATATGATGCAGTGTCCCTACAATTACTGCCCTTTGTAATCACACCACCTTTGCGAAAAATAGGGAAGCACAACTGGTTCCTCGCTCGATCAGACGACGGCAAAATACCGATGATCATTCGGACAAATGAGCCGGAAAAGTTATATTGCAAAAACCCCATTGTATACAAGCACCATGAAATACGTGAGTATCCAGACAGTGGTTGTTACGTCTATGAGCAGGATACCAGCTTGTTGGGGCCTTCATGATTTTTTAGTTGGAGGCGGGTAAACAACCTTGGTTCACACTCTCTATTTCTCGGACTCAATTATCAGATTAACCAGGAGATCACCGTTGGCAAGGACCTTGATGGCAGAGAGGCTCTGTTGGCTATGGAAAACTGTGTCTACATGGCGAGCCCTAGGAGTTCGGGAGCAAACTCCCCGATTGTCAACGATACATCGTGCAGCCAAAAGAAGGTGAGAATGACAAAGGCATCCGGATTAACTTTGATCCTTGGATGTCTCAATTACGACAGGCAGTGATGTGGTTCAATCCTTCAGGTTGATAGGTAATTGGGCTGTTGCGTCGAAAGGGTGGAGTACTGGTGTCTCCGGATCATTGGTCGCTGAAGCAGGGCTGCAAATTATGATGGTGTTGGATCATCTCTTCGAATGACTTTGTTGTCTTTGCTGCATGTTCTGGATCGGTAGTTCATTCTTTTGTTATGCATATTCCTTGTCATTTGGTCATCCTCGTCTATGTCACTCTTACTATGTAATAGTTGGCTCTGTTTAGGATGTCATTCTCGTCTGGATCACGAGAGTCTAAGCGATGCAGATGGGTGCGTTTTGGTGGTGTAGCAAGACTTCTTATGAACTATCATGTCTTGGTGTTTATGTCAGTAGTAGTCACTAGTCAGTGTTTGAATGTTGTATATATCGTTGTTTCAAACTGTTTATTGTCTCGAACTATTGGTGGGCTAAATGAGGGCATCACCATTCTCCAGTGTTTAGATTGTATCTCCTTTTTTCAAGTTATATAATTTGAGCTCAGTATCTTTTCGATGATGTACACTTGTTTGGGCCAGTGAGGTGTCCTTGAATATGGGCCGAGTAGTAACGCAATGCCAAACAGGTCAATTATGACTCTCAAGCCGGGCTCTCAAAAGATCCTAAAAAAAGGTCGGGCTCTCCAAAAAAGAAAGAATAAGGACTCTTAGGCCAACATGTGGGCGCCACCGGTGTTTTCGTGCGCTTGCGCGCCGAGAGCATATTGGCGCATGTTCGAAATTCAAGCTACCTTTGCATCCCCGATCTCCCGCCCCTCCCCCACCTCTGGAATCTCGATTCCTACTCCAGTTCCCCCAAATCCCCCTCCTGTACTCCCTGTACTCAAGCTCACTATCATGTCGCCGGTCAACGCGGATCTCCGAGCCGGAGATCCCGAGGTCCGTCCTGCCTTCGGTCGCTGCGTGATGTCGCTCAACAGTGGCATGGCGGCGCTTGACGACCAGTTTGCCGGCAAAGTGCTGATGGTAACCATCAACGGCGACAGGCCTCCTGTCTTGCCGGACGACCTTGTCAAAGCTCTTGGTATTGCGCACGGCATCCAAATAAGTGACTTGCTCATCGAAGTCTGTCCGCCACCGGCTGATTTCTTCGTCAGGTTCCGGACAACTTTCGACTGCAGTCGTGTGTTCGAATCTTCCCGGCGTTTGTTCTGCGATGGCGCGCTTGTGAGCTTTGATCGATGGCACCCAAGATGGGGCTCGGTGCCCTCTGAGCTTGAGTTTTTAACAAAGCTTACCTTCCACGGCATGCCTCGACGTGCTTGGAACAGCGAGTCCATGAATGAGCTTATCAACGACCTTGGAGGTGAGCTCATAAGTATGTTTGTTCCTCCAGACAGCTGGGCTCTGACGGTTATGGCATGGATGAAGAAGCCGTCCACCATACCGAAGGTGATTGGTGTTGAGATACCGGTGCAGGAACCGGGGTTGTACTATCCGTCGCCAGCAAGGCCGCCACGGACCACGTTAGGGATGTACCTGTATGTCGAAGAAGTGGTCAATACATGTACCAGGGTCCGTCGACGACGTCCATTACAGGAGTCAACATCAGACTTTCCCCGTGTTGCTCGGAATGATGGATGGCACAGGGCCTACTCCATCGCGCTGATTGTGACCTGTTCTAATTTTGTACCTGAACTTTTTTTTAGAAAGGGCTGTACGTCAACTTAATGTGCTAGCAGAACTTATTGTGTTGTCTGTCTGTTTTCTTTGCACAACATTCAAGATATTTCCCTGTCATTGATAAAGACGAAGAACCGTTAAGTACGAGTTCGTTGGTTTCAACATAGCCCTACCCGTAGCGATCCACTGCTTCCATCCTAATTGTGTCGCCTGCGTGAAATTTTTGTATGCAAGTTCAGTGTGCTATGATGTTCTATATGATTGTGTCAACTATATAAGTTTTTACTGAGCATCAGCAATGCATATGGCTGAAAGATGTATTTACGAGCATCGACCGATGGGTCTCTCTCTCTCTCACACACACACACACGCACACACGCACAAGTGGGACCCGTTGAATTATTTCTTTGCTCGTGACAGCTTTTAATTAGGTTCCACTGTAATCTAACTTTTTTCTTAAGTTATTAATTGAGCTCAGTACTTCAAAAAGTTGTACAGAAGCCTTGTTTGGGCCTTTCCGGCATCGCTGAATGTGGTCTGAGAAGCCATGTTAGGTTCTACTGTACTACACAGGCCTTTTTTTCAACATCGGCAATGCAACTGGGCCGACAGTTGTACACAATATCCGGGTCAACTTGTTATTCTCCGTCCCACTGGGCTGCAAACTTTCCTAGGAGATATGCATTAGGCTTAACAAGAAAATGGACTTTAAGAAATAATAAATGGGATGTAATTATAATAACTGGGCAGTAACTATAAAAAATGCACCAAACGCGTAATTAGTTTAAAAAATATATTATTTTTGGAATTTGAAAATTTTAATTTCATTACTTGTTGCGCGCGCAATATTTCGTTGGATTTTAACGTAATACAACTTTATTTTGAAATTATATTTAATCTGACTAGAAATTTTGGATAAAAATATTTTAGATCCCATAAAAATGTGGGAATTTTTTTGAATTCTGTTTTGAGCAGTTGGTTGAAATTATTAATCGTTGTCCTAGCTAGAAAATGGGTTGTACTTTTAACAAACTGTAAATGGGCTGTAGTAAATTCCATTACAATAAAAAAAAGGGTTGTACATTCTTACAAATCGCAAATGGGCTATATGTTCTCTGCCACACACTTATGGGCCTTCTAAGTTGACGCGTCCCTAAAAAAACTAAGTTGACGCGTATGCAAGGCTTTGTCAACAACACACGGTTCTGGCAGCTGTGGTCGTTGGATGTCCATCCAATGGATGTCGTGCTTCTTCTTCAATCTCGGATATTCTTGCTTCAGCCGCCCAAAAAATGATTCCTCCCCCTGACATCTGGGGCGCACCGTTTCGGAGGCTGACCTGTGGGCCTACTAAGTTGACGCGTACCAAGGGCTTTGTCAACTTAGTCAATATAAACGATTCTAGTTGCAGTGACCGTACGATGTCCATCCAACGGCCGTAGTGCTTCTTCAACCTCTGGTCTTGTTGCTCCAGCCGCCCAAAGCAGCGCCGGTCGTGCCGCGTGCTCCTGCCTCCCGCGGCCGGCTGTGATGCCGCGGAGGCCTCACCGCCCCCCTACTACTCCCACCGCTGGCTAGGCCATCCCTCTACTCACCCACACCCCCTGTTATTCCGCGGCGACGGCAGCCTCACACCGCAGCCGAACCAGTGAACCCTCGTACTCCTCTCCGCGCGGGCTTCCACTGCCGCGTCTTTCCCAACTCCGCATCGTCCCCTTCCTAGGCCTCGCCGTCGTCCACTGCCCTGGTGCTCTCGGCGCGGCATGGTCAACGTGGTCAAGGAACGGCTTCCATCTGACGTGGACTGTACGTGGAGAGGCTGACAGCTGGGTCCACGACGGCAGCAAGGAAGTGCCTCCTTATTACACGGAAAATAATGATTCCTCCACCTGACAGCAGGGACCCACCGGACGGCCGCCGTATTTCACGAAAAAACGTTTCCCCCCTGGCTGCTGGGACCCACCGGACGGGCCACCGTATTGCGCGAAAAAAATGTCCCCCCCCCCCGCTGTCAGCTCGGACCCACCGGAAGTGCCTCCTTATTACACAAAAAAAATGAATACTCCCCCTGCTGGTTGGGACCCACCTTGGTGGGAGGCTGACTTGCGGGCCTACTAAGTTGACGGGGAGGAGTGCTTTGTCAACTTAGTCAATATGAACGATTCTAGTTCCAGTGACCGTACGATGTCCATCCAACGACCGTAGTGCTTCTTCAACCTCTGGTCTTGTTGCTCCAGCCGCCCAAAGCAGCGCCGGTCGTGCCGCATGCTCCTGCCTCCCGTGGCCGGCTGTGCTGCCGCGGAGGCCTCACTGCCCCCTACTATTCCCACCGCTGGCCAGGCCATCCCTCTACTCACCCACACCCCCTGTTATTCTGCGGCGACGGCAGCCTCACACCGCAGCGAACCAGTGAACCCTCGTACTCCTCTATGCGTGGGCATCCACTGCCGCGTCTTCTCCGGCTCCGTGTCGTCCCCTTCCTAGGCCTCGCCGTCGTCCACCGCCGTGGTGCTCTCGGTGCGGCGTGGTCAACGTGGTCAAGGAATGGCTTCCATCCGACGTGGACTGTACGTGGAGAGGCTGACAGCTGGGTCCACGTCCGCAGCAAGGAAGTGCCTCCTTATTACGCACAAAATAATTATTCCTCCACCTGACAGCGGGGACCCACCGAACGGGCCACCGTTTTTTGCAAAAAAACGTTTCCCCCTGACTGCTGGGACCCACCAGCTACATCTTCGCACGAAAGGAAGTGCGTCCGAAAAAAAAAGATTTGCCCCCCCCTCACTGCTGGGACCCACCAGCTACATCTTCGCACGCAAGGAAGTGCCTGACAGTCGGGTCCCACCTGGTCGAAGCGTACGTAGCGTTGTCATTCTGGTCGCGAACGTGTACGTACATACTGGTCGATGTAAACGCGCACACGTGTCGTAGTAGAGGCGCGCATGTATCATGTACACGTACGTACAGCGGCCAGTGTGCAAGAAAGAAAATACGGCCACATACGTACATACGGGCAGGGTCTCGAACGCCTACTCGCACATACGTACGGCCAGGGCTCGTGTACATGGCTGGGTCGGAACGGAGAAACTGCGTCGTCGTCATGTTCATGGGGAGCCAACCGGCTGGGTAGGAACGGAATGCGTCGTCGTGTTCATCGGGGGGGCTTGGACGGAACAGCCGATGGAAACGAGGCCTGGCGTACCGCAGATTGGAGGAAACGGCCTTGTGTTTGACCGGCCACGGTCGAAACAGGATCCTGTTCATCGGGAGGGGTCTGGCGTACCACAAAATGGAGGAAACGGACCTCCTACGGTCGAAACGGGGGTCGTGTTGATCGGGAGGGGTGTGGCGTACCGCAAAACGGAGGAAACAGACTTGTGTTGGAGCGCTACGGTTGAAACGGGGGTCCTGTTTATCGGGAGGGGTGTGGCGTACCGCAAAACGGGTCTCCACGGGATACTGTTCATCTCCACCGTCGACCCCCTCCAGCCTCCATGGGCTACTGTACATCCATCGTCGACCTGCTCCAGCCTCCACCTGCGACTGTTCATCCACGGGCTCCTGTTCATCCAGCCTCCGCCGCGCGCTACTCCACCGGCTACTGTTCAACCAGCCCTCTCCACGGGCTCCTGTGCAACCACCCCTCCACGGGCTACTATTCATCCAGCCCTCCACCGTCTACTGTTCATCCAGCCCTCCACGGGGTGGTCCTGTTCATCCTACTCTCCATGGGGTCCTGTTCATCCAGCCCCAACCGGCTCGATCGATCGGGGTCCTGTTCATCCAGAGGCAACACCACGGGGTCCTGTTCATCCACCCCCACCGGGAACTGTTCATCCAAACCCCCCCAGCAACGCTCACTGTTCATCCAGAGGCAGCATCGATCGACTTCAGTTAGCAGCAGTAGCGAAGGAATCACTCGATCGGGTTCAGTTAACAGCCATCGATCCATCGCTTGGGTTCAGTAACGCGTAGCCTGCAGTGCAATCGCTCGGGTTCAGTTACAGCCCAACGCCTCGCTCGGGTTCAGTTACAGCCCAACGCCTCGCTCGGGTTCAGTTACAGCCCAACGCTTCACATCCACGCGCGTGCGTGTACGGAGAAACACGCATCGCTCGGCCCCGACCACCCACCGTAACTGGGAACACCCCGATATTTCCCTCGCCCTCGCTTCTACCATGGTTTTTTCCGTCATGGACGGCCCAAAGAATGTCATGCAGCTGCGTCTCCGGCCCGCCCAGGACGAAAAGCCCATTTTCTGTCATGATTTTTTGTCATAGAAGTAGGACCCCACCACATCTATGATGATACCGGGTTTTGTCACAGTTATTGTCATAGAAGTGTCATAAGTATGAAAGAATTTTTTTTCGTTCGGCCCAAAATGTCACGGATGTGTCTTTTTTTTGTAGTGTAATGATGATGTGGGTGAGATCTTCTAGGACTCAAATGATGACGAGGAAAATTATGGGGAGTGGGCTCTCAGGCTAGTCGTATAATGACGACTATCATATACTAGTATCATGTATATGATACTAGTGTATGATACTACATCGATCCATAGTGCATAGTATCATAAGTTAGTATCATAGCTAACTTCATTTATTGCCATGCATGACATATAGTAGCACACCATTTAATATGATACGGTATCATGATATGATACTCAACCCTTTCTTTCTTCATTTAATTCTATGCCACCTCATCATATTTGCCTAGTTGGCATGCATGATACTACCTATAATACTTAGCCTCATGCAAGAGCCTAGCTATATGCGGATTCCTAGACAAATAGAATAAATGTTAAGAAAGAGAAAGAGAGAAGGTTGAAAAAAGTGCTAAGTAATGTTATAGCCAACCTTGTATCCCACACTACTATATGAGTGACTATAAATGATGGCTATACATGACATGGCAGTTTCTTATAGCCATCAACTGGCTATACTATTAACCATGCTCTTAGGCTGGTCATAGTGCAGAGTAACTTAGACTAGTGTCATGCATATGACACTAGTCTAAGTTACTATCTCCATAATGCAAAGTAACATAGTAGCAGTGTCATACTAGTTGGCTTCATTTATTACCTTGTAGACTCATCCTCTCTTGGAAAGCGCTATGTTACAGTGACATTTTTTATCGAAGACGCACGAGCGTGCGTATCATTCATTAAAGAAGAGGGGAAAGAGCCCCAAATCCACGGTTACAAGCTTATTTACATGCGGAATTAATCTGGCACCACCCTAGTTTCTACAATGGACTACTCGCTTGTGCCCCACACTACATATTATGTTACTCTAAACACATCTCTCCTCATTAAATACATGCCACATAAAGCAAACTTGTCTTGGACTGCGCTATGTTACTACCTAGGAGTATGTTACTCCCACTATGAACTGTTGCACGTCCACCGCGGCAAAAGTTTCTCCTCGTGCTGCGAGCCACCGCGCACGCGTTGGCGAGGGAGAAGGCGTAAACCTTAGGCAAGTTTGGCAACATTGTTGTGTATGGAAAAATGTGGCACTAATAGTCCTAGAACCAAATGACCCCGTAGTAAACAAGCTTCTCGTCGTTCTGCGAGTTGCCGCGTGTTGGCAAAAGGATGAACAAAGCTCACGTCAAAAAAGAGTGGAAGAGCATAGATTCCCGACGACCGAGAAGGAGCAAGGAACCTCTTGGTGGAGCGTCTGTACTCATAATAGTTTATATTATTCAGCGATATAAAATCAACCTATCATCTCTACGGTGGACTGGAAGAGTACGAAACACGGCAGCCCAGTGTAGTTACATCATACTACATGGCTAACCCATGCTATCACCATTTTTCTTGGCCTCCGTGCGACACCTAGCTCTAGTAATCTAGCAGCCCGTATCGCTTCTCGCTCCTCGTCTCTCTCAAAGTATGGCGGGCTAGCATTTTTGCCGTCTATTGAGGTCGGTTAACTCATCACATGTTACCGACATGCCAAGAGCATTCTAAAAAAATACTGTACTCTATTGTTATGCCAAGAAGAGGAAGCGCTTTGACCGACGGACCAAACAAGACAGGCGTGCCGTGCCGTGAGTGTGTCCAGTTTCTCGTTTTGAACTCATTTAGAACACTTGGTTTTGACTATTGATAAGATTTTATATAGGGCCTAATGTATTCTTCGAGGATGCCTTTGACTATTGATAAGATTTTATATAATTTAAAAATTATATCATTCGAAGATCCTTTCACGTTTTGGTTAAAAAAAAGATCCTTTCAAGTACGAATTTGACTGTATGCTTTGAGCAACTTGCATGTCCTATACTGCTCCTGTTTGGATACTCTAACTTAGCTAGAGGTTAGACTAACTCATGACTAACCCTGAACTAACTGTAGCCAAAGAGGTGTTTGGGTGACAGGGTTAGATTGACAATAAATGCACTTGATGGAGAGAGGAAAGTGATTTTCCAGTGGGCCCAATGAGAACTATCTCCAATTAGCACCTCTTGGGTGGGATAGTTTTTTTGGTGGGTTCGGTGCAACTTGCTCCAATTTAACCCTCATGCTTGGATACTTTAGGGCTATTTGAGCCCCAACTAGCTCAAACTAACTCTAACCCATGGATCCAAACAGGGGCAAAGTTAGTCTCGTAAAACGCATTAAGCCCTATATACATGGACAGACGGAGTACATGATACTAGCAAACGCTCACCATTAGTAGTAGTTCATTGGTTGGTTTCGATTTTTTATTCAGTTGCTGTGCTGCTACCGCCAATATTCACGTGTGGTTGTTTCTAGAGTAAAAAAAAGAGGCACTAGTACTTACTATGGGAAAGGTGAAGTGATGGTTGCTTCGCCCGACCAACTAATTACTCTAGGAATATGGGAGTACCAGCGGATTCAAGGAACAGATAAATGATGGTTGCTTCGTCCGAGCAACTTACTGTGGCGAAGGTGGGGCTCTGTGATTTGACTGCTCACTAGTCATTACTACTGCAGCGTAACGACCGGGGTGAATCTTTCCCTGCAGTTGTGCACTCAATATTGCTGCATGGCAGGTGGAGCTGGATGAAGGATGTCCCACATGTCGGCGAAACAAAGTTGAATTGTTTCTGGCATTGCTATCAATCCTTCAGGATTTATTTATATGTACGCATAATTTTAGTGAAATTGTACTGTGATGCTATGAAGGTTTCAACTTTGGTTCCCGCAGGAAAAAAAGGTTTCAACTTAGGATTCATGTGTCCTCTTGCCTCAAGATTATCTCGTAACAAAATTCCATCAAATACAAATGAAACTACCATGGCTGCTAATGCATCTCAATGGTTCACAGAGCAGCGCCAATATTCACATCAACTGAAGACAAAGTTGTGAGAAGGTGTGCAAATAAAGAAAAATATATAATTGATCGTTGTTGTTCGTAGGCGGGGCTCCATTTCCTGGCCACAGTGTTCATTGCTTGGCAGCTAGTTTCACCCAGCTCTGTAGCCAAAAAAAAGGTGTATGGAGGACACCACAATCCGATCATTTTGTGCACCTCCACTAAAATCGAGCGGACCATCCCTATTTGAAAAGATATCCAGTCAGTGTGATTACAATAATAGTGGAACTAGATGATGAAACATAACACACACAAATAGAAGCTGATCACCTCCGCGATCTCTATTTAGGACTAACTACTTGTTGGAGAAGATTAGGCACAGAGTTGGATGAGGAGGATAGCAAAACCAATCTTCCTTTCTGAAGTCCCACAGAAATGTAAAAACTTTGCCTGTGTGACATTTTGGCGGAACTGCACAAAACACTCTTAAGAAAAAAGTGATTTGTGCAGTTCACCAAAAGGTCGCAATAGCAATGAGGTGAAAATGGATAGCCCTGTTTGCAAAGGGAGGTAGAAAGGAAACAGTTACTGCCCGATAACACGAGTTGAAAGAAGACACATACGCCGACAAAAAAGAAGCATATTCAATGTAATAAGGGAAAGATAGCAGCATGGTGGTTTACCAAAAATTGGTTGAGGATGAGATTGCGAGATGGAAAGTACGCCGGCCGAGATACGTTTTAAGCAAACAACTAAAGAAGATCCACATGCAGCAACGCGGGAAGATGGGTAGTGGAGCAAGGCCGGAGGAAGCTGTACTTGAGGGTCGTCGGGATGTTACTAGGAGGGCACCGATGGCCGGGATCTACCCATACTGCGGCAGCAAGCAAGTGGAGAGGGCCCTACCACGCCGGAGCTTGGTCAGAGAGAACGGCGGGTACCGCAGATCAGGACTGGTTGCCTCAACGCCGTCGAATGGAGAAACGATGCACATCCTTCCTTTCCACCGGCGGACGGGATGCGGCTGGATCACTAACCAACAGTGAGAGAGAGAGGCCACCGCCGCCTTGTGTCAGATGGTGTGACGAGAGACAAACCCCGGCAGGCAGGCTCCGTTCTATATAATGGAGCGGATTTTTCCATTTCCCCACGGCAATCATTTTATATTCTGTATGTGCCATTGAGGAATATATAACTTTATTTAATACTAACACGTCAAGTCGAACTTTTTTCCGTCTAGGCATGGTACCCGACCCTCCTTCGAGTAAACAACCGCTACAAGCGTCAAATTATCACGTGGGCTGCCTTTTCGTACAGGAACGAACTCCACCGCGTACCCGCGCGGGTGTGGCCGGGAACAAGACGTGAGTACGTGCGTCCTGCATGCAGCTCTTCTTTAGGTGCAGGTACGTACGTGGGTGGGTGTGAGAGACATGGTTTGTGCGAAACAGAGGCAATGTGTCGATGATATCTCAAACAAAAAAAGTAACATATGCAATGTGTGTGAAACAGAGTCATGGACGTTGAGATATCGATAGAATCGAAAACAGGGATGAAGTGTGTGGCTGCGCGATCGATAAAGAGTACCATCGAATTTGTGTTTGCCCACGTCAAAGATACAGGGCGGCTGGCCTACTGGAATTTGAGAGGGCAGAGGTGCAGTTTTTCTCTGTGGCATGGATACCTACCTACAACGTTCGACCATCGGTGTGTGTGTGGGGGGGCAGAGACCGATCGACTAGTATATGTGTGGGGAAGGAGAGGGACCTAGCTATGTATTGAGGGATATCGATCGGCATCCATGGATATGTGTAGCAGAGGAATAAGGTTGGGAGAAAGACAAAGGTAGAGAGTCGGAGGGTTGGTGGTGGAGTGGCCACTGGTGCGCGTCGGTCCTATACAAACGGTTTAAAACCCCTTTCCGCGACGGCATCTGGAACCGTCGCCAAGTGAGTGTGGGCGATAGGGGGGTCCTTCCCACACGACCCAGAAACCGTCGGGGATATGCCCTCCTGGCACACACGTTCGGCAAAATGAGGTCGTGTGCGACCGGCGAGCACTCAAATACGGAAATACGTACAGTAGAGCTAAAAAAAATACAATTATACAACGAAATTGTTTCCGGTCGCAAGTACATCCCACACAGTCAGTCCCGCTAAACGTTTCCGTTCGTATGCACATCCCAAACAGTCGCTCCAAGGAAAACATTTCCGTTCACAGGTACATCACACACAATTTTTCTCGTTAAATCGTTTGCGTTATTGAATGTATCACACACGGTCCATAGAAGAAACTGTGTGGCAAAGGCTGTCCATCACACAGAGTTTTTATGTGGTAAACATTTGCGCAAGGTGGCCTAACGCAAACAGTTTTCAAGAGAAAGTCGTGTGTGATTGTTCATTGATCCAACACGGTTTATTCCTAGAAACTTTGTGCGTTGCCTGAGGTCATCGCCCATGGTATTTTTTCAACAACCATTTGCAATAGCAAAACACAATTAGCAGGCTAATTCGCCATTAGCAGGCTAAGTATCCGATTATTCATAATCCATTTATTAATCTAATTGACATTTCATATTAATCACACAATATATTTCATTTCCATATTAAGGAAGCAGAATTTCATAATTGAAATACATCAGAGTACAACATGATATAGCTTCAGCACTCAGCAACCCCATTACACAACTGCACCAGTAGCAAGTTCCACATGCAACATGTAGAACCTTTCGAAATTAGCTTCATAGACGGTATATAGACAGATGCATCTCATGTGGACAACTGCTGAAGCGGAAGGCGAATATTGAGCCTTCATTCTTGTTGAAGGTCTTCGCAACTTTAGGCCAGTGCCTGTGGATGATTGACCGTCCGTCCTTTGACCTCTTCAGGAACACTTCAATATTGAAGCGTGGGTGTTGTATGAAAACCTTCCTCACCTCCTGACCATAGAGATGGTTTGAGAGGTAATCATCAGTGAACTGCTTTGGAAAGGCCTGAAAACAAGGATGTGCATAAATATCTTCTCTATATTGGAAATGGGGCAAAGAAATAAAAAATTGCAAGGTATAATAGTTAGTACCATCTTGTAGTGAACTGATGTCTTCTTCATTGTGCAGACAAAGATCTTGTTTTTTTTGTCGCTAATTTCTTTATCCTAACAATCTTTCTGAGTTTCTTGATTTGATTGATATTCATGGAGAACTCATTTCCCCATATGCAAAAAGGGTCGAACAGTGGGTCAAAACCTCTGACAGCAGGACCTACATGTGCAAGACCAAATTGTTAAAAACCAAAACATTAGAATGGTTCTTGCAATTGCACAATAATGTGCTATTAGACAACGGACCATGCACGTGCTAACCTCGATTGTAAACCTCGGTGCTTCCCATTATTTCCCTGCAACACATATAAGGTAGTTAGTCATCAGGTTAAGTAAGGGTTCGCATGCTATCAGTAAAATATGTTGATGAAAAATAAGCACATTGCAGATTCATCAGATTAATTGAAGCCACATGGAAAACCCATTTACCCAAAACAAGCATGATTAAGAACTAGGAAATATAGCACTTGTATATGTTTCTCATGTATTAAGTGCAGCCAAATTCGATTTATTCCTCACATGCACAACAATACAAAATTCTACCCACGACAATTGGACATTGCATTGCAGAATTGAACCAAGCAGTTAACTAAACACCACAACAAATGAACCAAACATTAATTGAGCACCACATTGCACAATATAACATACTCCTAATAGAATATCAGAGAGTTAACCAAACAGTTAACTACAGCCAATTGTAGCAATTGTATTTGTTTCTCATGTATTTACTATAGCCAAATTCAATTCATTCCTCACATGGTATACAATAACAGAATGCACCCACAATTTTGTAAATATAAATTCGATTTATTTCTCACATGAAATACAATACAAAATTGCAGCCTGAAGAATTGAACATCACATTTGCAGAATTGAACCAAACAGTTAACTGAAGACGACAACTAATTAACAAAACAGTTAATAAGTGAGCACCACACTGCACGACATATAGAACATATACACTAGAGCAACAGATTGCATGGTGAAATTATATAGCACAAATCACTAGAATTTGTGAAGGAAAGGCAGGAGCAGCACACGCAACGGGTAAACCGAGCATGCTTAACCGGCGTAGCTAGCAATTGGCAAGGTGCTCCTTCAAGATCTGGGGGTCGACACAAATGGCAGCCATCGCGACCTCATCCGCGTGTGCGGCCGTGATTTGCTTCTCCGCTGCCAAATGCTCCTTGAGGTCCTGGCTATACTGCGTGCACCATGGCTTAGGCCGGGGCTTTTATGGTGGAGGGGTCGGTGATTTGGGTGGAAGGTGTTGCGCTCGCGCCGGCGGTCGGGGCATGTGGGATGTGGAAGGAGGAGGAGGATGGGGTCGGGTGTGGATTACCTGCCTGGATAGAGGAGGCCGAGTAGCGTGAAGGAGGGTCACCGGCGAGGAGGCGGCGGTGCTGCAAGCAAGGATTGAAGGTTTCAACTTGGAAAGGAAGGCGGAAAGAGGGGAAATGTGGCTTTTGGTAAGGGGGAGGGGGCGGGGAGGTAGATATTTCCATGGAAGCCGAAAATTTGGAATCGCTTCAGCCAAAAAACTGGCGCGCAAAGTGTCATCAGACACGGTCCCTTATTCAGAACTGTGTATGATATGTGGACATCACAAACGATTCAGATAGCTTAACCCGTGTGTGATGAGTTTGAACATCAAAAGTTTTGGTTTGAATTTCCATGGTTACAGTGGTCATCCACGTCATTGCATAATTTGGGTACACAAAGGAGACTACAGCACACCCACACTTCTTAATCGAGCAAGTTCAGCAATTAAACAGAGCTAGCTGACCTAAACATTACTCTAACAAATTAAAGACCGGCGCTCTTAATTCAAAAAAAACAAAGAGTACTACTACGACTGGTGCTTGTCGATCTCCGCCGCCGCCTCCATGTCCAGCTCGCGCCTGACGGTCTCCTGGGGAAGGGGCTCCATGGCATCCATCGCACCATACTCGGCAAGCATCTCGCCATCCGCGTCCGCCATCTCTTTGGAAAAGGCCGCGACGAGCTGGGCGTGGGCAGACGCGATTGATACATCTCCAACGTATCTATAATTTTTTATTGTTCCATGCTATTATATTATCAACCTTGGATGTTTTATATGCATATATATGTTATTTTATATTATTTTTGGGACCAACCCATTAACCTAGAGCCTAGTGCTAGTTTATGTTTTTCCTTGTTTTTGAGTATCGCAGAAAAGGAAAACCAAACGGAGTCCAATTGACCTGAAACTTGACGGAGCTTATTTTTGGACCAGAAGAAGGCCATGGAGTAAAAGAGTTGGGCCAGAAGAGTCCCGGGCTGCCCACGAGGGTGGGGGCGCGCCCACCCCCCTGGGCGCGCCTCCCTGCCTCGTGGACAGCCCGAAGACCCCCCTGACTTGTTCCCGACGCCAAAACCTCTTATATGTACCCAAACTTCCAGAACATAACCTAGATCGGGAGTTCCGCCACCGCAAGCCTCTGTAGCCGCCAAAAACCAATCGGGACCTTGTTCCGACACCTTGCCGGAGGGGGAAAACCCTCACTGGAGGCCATCTTCATCATCCCGACACTCTCCATGACGAGGAGGGAGTAGTTCACCCTCGGGGCTGAGGGTATGTACCAGTAGTTATGTGTTTGATCTCTCTCTCTCTCTCATGTTCTTAATTTGGCACGATCTTGATGTATCGCGAGCTTTGCTATTATAGTTGGATCTTATGATGTTTCTCCCCCTCTACTCTCTTGTAATGGATTGAGTTTTCCCTTTGAAGTTATCTTATCGGATTGAGTCTTTAAGGATTTGAGAACACTTGATGTATGTCTTGCATGTGCTTATCTGTAGTGACAATGGGATATCACGTGATTCACTTGATGTATGTTTTGGTGATCAACTTGCGGGTTCCATGACCTCGTGAACTTATGCATAGGGGTTGGCACACGTTTTCGTCTTGACTCTCCGGTAGAAACTTTGGGGCACTCTTTGGAGTACTTTGTGTTGGTTGAATAGATGAATCTGAGATCGTGTGATGCATTGAATACTAAGAGAAGTTTGATTCTCTATGATTGTTTTGAGATATGAAGATGGTGATATTAGAGTCATGCTAGTTGAGTAGTTGTGAATTTGAGAGATACTTGTGTTAAAGTTTGTGATTCCCGTAGCATGCACGTATGGTGAACCGTTATGTGATGAAGTCGGAGCATGATTTATTTATTGATTGTCTTCCTTATGAGTGGCGGTCGGGGACGAGCGATGGTCTTTTCCTACCAATCTATCCCCCTAGGAGCATGCGCGTAGTACTTCATTTTGATAACTAATAGATTTTTGCAATAAGTACGTGAGTTCTTTATGACTACTGTTGAGTCCATGGATTATACGCACTCTCACCCTTCCACCAGTGCTACCCTCTCTAATACCGCACACCTTTCGCCGGTATCATACACCCACCATATACCTTCCTCAAAACAGCCACCATACCTACCTATTATGGCATTTCCATAGCCATTCCGAGATATATTGCCATGCAACATTCCACCGTTCCGTTTATTATGACACGCTTCATCATTGTCATATTGCTTTGCATGATCATGTAGTTGACATCGTATTTGTGGCAAAGCCACCGTTCATAATTCTTTCATACATGTCACTCTTGATTCATTGCACATCCCGGTACACCTCCGGAGGCATTCATATAGAGTCATACTTTGTTCTAGTATCGAGTTGTAATTTTTGAGTTGTAAGTAAATAAAAGTGTGATGATCATCATTATTAGAGCATTGTCCCAGTGAGGAAAGGATGATGGAGACTATGATTCCCCCACAAGTCGGGATGAGACTCCGGACGAAAAAATAAATAAATA
Source organism: Triticum aestivum (assembly GCF_018294505.1). Taxonomy (NCBI): domain Eukaryota; kingdom Viridiplantae; phylum Streptophyta; class Magnoliopsida; order Poales; family Poaceae; genus Triticum; species Triticum aestivum. The sequence goes on from NC_057799.1 coordinate 478,829,347, forward strand.
AATAAATAAAAGAGGCCAAAGAAGCCCAAATAAAAAAAAGAGAAAAAAGAGGCCATAAAAAAAGGCCCAAAAAATGAGAGAAAAAGAGAGAAGGGGCAATGCTACTATCCTTTTACCACACTTGTGCTTCAAAGTAGCACCATGATCTTCATGGCAGAGGGTCTCCTATGTTGTCACTTTTATATACTAGTGGGAATCTTTCATTATAGAACTTGGCTTGCATATTCCAATGATGGGCTTCCTCAAATTGCCCTAGGTCTTCGTGAGCAAGCAAGTTGGTTGCACACCCACTCAGTTTCTTTTTGAGCTTTCATACACTTATAGCTCTAGTGCATCCGTTGCATGGCAATCCCTACTCACTCACATTGATGTCTATTGATAGGCATCTCCATAGCCCGTTGATACGCCTAGTTGATGTGAGACTATCTTCTCCTTTTTGTCTTCTCCACAACCACCATTCTATTCCACCTATAGTGCTATGTCCATGGCTCATGCTCATGTATTGCGTGAAGATTGAAAAAGTTTGAGAACATCAAAAGTATGAAACAATTGCTTGGCTTGTCATCGGGGTTGTGCATGATTTAAATATTTTGTGTGATGAAGATAGAGCATAGCCAGACTATATGGTTTTGTAGGGATAACTTTCTGTGGCCATGTTATTTCGAGAAGACATGATTGGTTTGTTAGTATGCTTGAAGTATTATTGTTTTCATGTCAATATTAAAATTTTGTTTTGAATCTTATGGATCTGAACATTCATGCCACAATAAATAAAATTACATTGATGATTATGTTAGGAAGCATTCCACATCAAAAATTATGTTTTTATCATTTACCTACTCGAGGACGAGCAGGAATTAAGCTTCGGGATGCTTGATACGTCTCCAACGTATCTATAATTTTTTATTGTTCCATGCTATTATATTATCAACCTTGGATGTTTTATATGCATTTATATGCTATTTTATATGATTTTTGGGACTAACCTATTAACCTAGAGCCCAGTGCCAGTTTCTGTTTTTTCCTTGTTTTTGAGTATCGCAGAAAAGGAAAACCAAACGCGGTCCAATTGACCTGAAACTTGAAGGAGCTTATTTTTGGACCAGAAGAAGGCCATGGAGTAAAAGAGTTAGGCCAGAAGAGTCCCGGGCTGCCCACGAGGGTGGGGGGCGCGCCCACCCCCCTGGGCGCGCCTCCCTGCCTCGTGGACAGCCTGGAGACCTCCCTGACTTGTTCCCGACGCCAAAACCTCTTTTATATACCCAAACTTCCAGAACATAACCTAGATCGGGAGTTCCGCCGCCGCAAGCCTCTGTAGCCACCAAAAACCAATCGGGACCCTGTTCCGGCACCTTGCCGGAGGGGGAAACCCTCACCGGTGGTCATCTTCATCATCCCGGTGCTCTTCATGACGAGGAGGGAGTAGTTCACGCTCGGGGCTGAGGGTATGTACCAGTAGCTATGTGTTTGATCTCTCTCTCTCTCTCTCGTGTTCTTGATTTGGCACGATCTTGATGTATCATGAGCTTTGCTATTATAGTTGGATCTTATGAAGTTTCTCCCCCTCTACTCTCTTGTAATGGATTGAGTTTTCCCTTTGAAGTTATCTTATCAGATTGAGTCTTTAAGGATTTGAGAACACTTGATGTATGTCTTGCATGTGCTTATCTGGGGTGACAATGGGATATCACGTGATTCACTTGATGTATGTTTTGGTGATCAACTTGCAGGTTCCGTGACCTCGTGAACTTATGCATAGGGGTTGGCACACGTTTTCGTCTTGACTCTCCCGTAGAAACTTTGGGGCAATCTTTGGAGTACTTTGTGTTGGTTGAATAGATGAATCTGAGATTGTGTGATGCATATCGTATAATCATACCCACGGATACTTGAGGTGACATTGGAGTATCTAGGTGACATTACGGTTTTGGTTGATTTGTGTCTTAAGGTGTTAGTCTAGTACGAACTCTATCATAGATCGAACGGAAAGAATAACTTCGTGTTATTTTACTACAGACTATTGAATAGATCGATCAGAAAGGATAACTTTGAGGTGGTTTCGTACCCTACCATAATCTCTTCGTTTGTTCTCCGCTATTAGTGACTTTGGAGTGACTCTTTGTTGCATGATGAGGGATAGTTATATGATTCGATTATGTTATTATTGTTGAGAGAACTTGCACTAGTGAAAGTATGAACCCTAGGCCTTGTTTCCTAGCATTGCAATACCGTTTGTGCTCACTTTTATCATTAGTTACCTTGCAGTTTTTATATTTTCAGATTACAAAAACCTATATCTACCATCCATATTGCACTTGTATCACCATCTCTTCGCCGAACTAGTGCACCTATACAATTTAACATTGCATTGGGTGTATTGGGGACAAAAGAAACTCTTTGTTATTTGGTTGCAGTGTTGCTTGAGAGAGACCATCTTCATCCTACGCCTCCCATGGATTGATAAACCTTAGGTCATCCACTTGAGGGAAAATTGCTACTGTCCTACAAACCTCTGCACTTGGAGGCCCAACAACGTCTACAAGAAGAAGGTTGTGTAGTTGACATCAGCGATCTGGGCTTGGACGGGCTCCATCATCGCAAGGTATGCGGCGGAGGAACGGACGGCTGCTCGAATGCTCTCGGCGATTGCCAGCTCTTCGGCCGTGGGTTGCCGACCATTGTCGGAGAAGCTTCGTTCTATTTGTGCGGTGACTGCCAGGAGCTGGGCGTGGGCGGCCTCGACATGGTCGTGGGCGGCCTTCATCAGGGCTAAAGCCGCCGCTGCGGAACGGACAGCTGCTGTGCCGCTCTCGCTAGTTGCTATCCCCGAGGCAGATATTGCTGCCGCCACCTGAGAAGCAACAGCGGCCGTTTGGGCTGCCTTTGCCGCCCGGTCGTAGATTGCGGCCACGCTCATGCAGCTTGTTAGCACGCGCAAGGCGGCTGCGGCCGCACTCTCGCTGGAGTGGGCCACCGAAGTTGCCCTCACGACATGGGTCCACGTGCCCATCTTTCACCGGCGATGATTTAATAGTGAAATGATATTTTGGGAGCGAGCTAGTGTGCTTGAGACGCCGGCTGTGGACTGTAGCCGACGCACCTTCTCGCGTAAGCCACAGGCATACTATACACCGACGGTGCTCCAAGATATTCTGTACTACATCTCACACGGTTGCTGATAATAAACTGTGTGCGATCTACTTGATTTTTCATCTTGATTTGAATTACATAACGGGGTTACAGCGGCAATGGACGGTGTTTGAATTGCTAGACCTTTTATCTGGAGTGAACATGCAACTATATGTGTGTCGTAAAAGAATTGGAATTATTCATGGTTCGTTTGAACATTTTATACATGAAATTGGTTTTCTAGCCATTTCAGGTGAACAATTCAAATTTGAACTACATGCACATGCTCCAGTGCATATAAATTGGTTGAAAAATCAAATATGTGTCCTTGGGTGCATGCTTAGGTCCCATGCAAGAAATGGTAATGAATTTCAAACACCAAGGCACCGTTGATTGCCGGCAAAACATTGAGATGCCTGGTTTTTAAATTCTAGTAAATCCAAAACTCGTCTGAAATTCATGAAACTTGGCATGCTATCATGGAGCGGTGTCAACATGCCGTGGTACAATTTTTTTCCCATTTGGGGCAGGTTTGGGTATATGCTTCTCACAAACCGGAGCTTCTCACAACAAGCATGATGGTTTTCGGTAGGGAACGTCCCACCTTTGGGGACGAAACGATATCCATTGCCTCCTATTGCTTTCAAGTTTTTTTCTCGTGTCAACATAGAACAACAGGAGTGTTGTGTGAATTTTTGTGATTTTTCGGGGTTCGTTTGGACATTTTTATGCATTAACTGAGTTTTCAATGCATTTTATCTGCATAATTCAAATTTGGACTACATGCACATGCCCTAGTGCATACAAATTGGTTGAAAAATCAAATATGTGTCCTTGGGTGCATGCTTAGGTCCCATGCAAGAAATGGGAATGAATTTCAAACACTAGGGCACCGTTGATTGCCGGCAAAACATTAAGATGCCTGGTTTTTAAATTCTAGTAAATCCAAAACTCGTCTGAAATTCATGAAACTTGGCATGCTATCATGGAGTGGCATCAACATGCCGTGGTAAAATTTTTGTCCCATTTGGGGGCAGGTTTGGGTATATGCTTCTCACAAACCGGAGCTTCTCACAACAAGCATGATGGTTTTTGATAGGGAACGTCCCACCTTTGGGGACGAAACGATATCCATTGCCTGTTATTGCTTTCAAGTTTTTTTTCTCGTGTGAACATAGAACAACAGGAGTGTTGTGTGAATTTTTGTGATTTTCGGGGTTCGTTTGGACATTTTTATGCATTAACTGAGTTTTCAATGCATTTTATGTGCATAATTCAAAATTGAACTACATGCACATGCTCCGGTGCATATAAATTGGTTGAAAAATCAAATATGTGTCCTTGGGTGCATGCTTAGGTCCCATGCAAGAAATGGGAATGAATTTCAAACACCGGGGCACCGTTGATGGCCGACAAAACATTGAGATGCCTGGTTTGTAAATTCTAGTAAATCCAAAACTCATATGAAATTCATGAAACTTGGCATGCTATTATGGAGCGGCATCAACATGCCGTGGTACAAATTTTGTCCCATTTGGGGCAGGTTTGGGTATGTGCTTATCACAAACCGGAGCTTCTCACAACAAGCACTAGTGGATGCCCTGGCAATTTCTTCAGCGGCTGGAATGCAGTCATCAGCCCTGGAACTCACATTTTCTTCAGCAGCCTGATTTTCATCAGCGGTGCTGGCGTGCTCTTCTGTTGGTTGAGCAGGATCTTTGGCTTGAGGAATTTCTGGTTGCGATGGAGCTGCAACGTTTGAAGTGAATTTCTCAGTCAGTTTTACAAAGCTGACCTTGGCTCCTTGCCAATCAGCATAGTAAGCATTGAAGTCATCACTGAGGCCTTTGATTTCAGCTTGGATCTTCACTAGTTCTTCAGTTGTCATAGAGACAACGTTTTTCTTCAGGAAGCGCTCCTTCCTGTACTGAGCTTTCTTCAGCTGCCTTGCCTTCTCAAATTTCCATTTCTCTTCTTCAATTAAGGCTGTTAAAACATGACTTTGACCAGGTGTGAGGTTCATCTCCACCAAAGGAGTGTTGGGATCCTTGTGCCAGAGATCGATGAAGTCTAGGATCAGCTTCGGATCCAAAAGCAGTGGCACATTGCTTCCTTTGGCACTAGCGGCCTTGACTTGTCTGTCTCTGATGATTTCAGCAAGTTCTTCATCATCAGCCTCATCATCATAAGAGGGCTCTTGGAAAGCAACCTGCTTCTTGCGAGGACTTGGTCGAGGACCTCGTCCAGCAGTGGTCTTCTTCTTCAGCAGAGAGGGGCCAGCTGAGGAACTTGGAGCAGCTGAGGAACTTGCAGAGGCTCCTGAGGCAATAGATATGCCTGCAGTCCTTTGGCATGTGGTGAGATGCACAGGTGCTGAGGATTTGGTCGGAGCAGCCGAAGACTTTGGCGGAGGAGCTGAGGACTTTGGAGGAGCAGTTTGAGGATTTGGCCGTGAGGGCTTTGAGGAATCTGGCCGTGAGGGCATTGCTGAGGAATTTGGCCGTGAGGGCATTGAAGGTGAGGCACTTGGCTTATGCGCAGGCTTCTTTGCCATGGCCTTCTTAGACTTGACAGCAGAGGCCTCAGCAGAGGCGGCAGCAGCAGTAGAGTCCTCGTTGAATTTCCTCACTGCATCTTTTGCCTGTTTGGCCAACTTGGCCTGGCGCTTGGCCCATTCTTCAGGATAGTCCTCGCCGTGCTTGAGGCTGGTGGGATCAGCTACTTGGCCACGTGCCAATGGATATCTTGAGCATGGAGGGGTAACAGCGAATTTCTTCATGTATTTTGGAGTAACATATCTGTACTCCCTCCACTCTCTTGCCCATCTCCTCTCAATCTTTTGAATGCGCACCTTGCGCTGATTTTTATCTTCCTCAGGGGGTGTGTAGTACCCAGCATAGATGTCCTCAGGGATTTCAAAAGCAGTGTTGACCTCAGGCATCTTTCCTCCTTTCTGTGGTTTCTTTCCATCAGCCATTTTCTTCAGACGAGGAATTTGAACGATGGAATTTTCTGAAGATGTATGCAACTTTTCTTCGAGGAACGCTGCAAATGAGTTAAGTTGATGAGAACCTAGTGATTCAGCAGCGGACATGAGTACCTGTGAACAGAGTATAGTTGCGAGGAAGTTGGAGAGGTCATATGCGTTCTCAGAAGGTTTTGTAAAAAGAACAAAGTTGAGGATTTTGACCAGATGAGTCTTGAAGAATTTCACTAAGCGTTCTTTGTCTTAGGTTCCAGAGTTGTACGGATCAGAAATCCACACAATTGAGGAATCTTGAAGAAAAATATAGCTTAGAGAAATGAAACAAGAGCAGGTGACATGTGAGGTGTTTTAGTGTGTGAGAATCTGAAGAATAAACACCTTTGAAGATTTTGTAGAAATCATTTGAATCAAAGAGGGCAGTAAAAGTAACTTTTAATTACCCTGGACGAAGAACACGACAACTGGGATGTGGAGATGTGAAGTTCGTCAGTGCAAATCTTCCATGCCCTAACTCGGCAGAGGAAGATAGCTACGGCGGCGGCGGAGTGAAGAAATCCGCGGCCGGCGCGAGTACGGCGGCGACGAGGTCGAGGCAGTGAAGCTCTTCCTCACCGGCGACGATGAAGTAGCGGCGGCGCTAGGGTTTGAGAAGCTCGAGCGGGAGTGAGATCGAACGGAGTAAGAGAGAAGTGAGGAAGGGGAGGGGTATTTATAGCCACGATGAAAAACTGTTCGCCCGAAGAAATTGGATGGACGTGCCCCTGACCCTTCTCATTCGCTTGACATGTCTCACCCACGTACTGAGAAGTGGAGATCGTGTGAGATCTTGGGTGAATAGATAAGTATTATCGTGGGATTCGGAACGGTTTGAGCGGAAAACCGAAAATTTTGGATAAGATAAGTTTTAACGTTGCGTTCGCAAATTCTTCAGCTGACAAGGACACAGTGAAGATTTTCAACGAGTTTCAAATAGAACGCACATGAAGAATTTGTGAATAGAATGGTTGAGTTTAGCATAGAGGGGGAAGGGTCCGATCACATTCACTTAGCAGAAAAAGCAACTTGAAAAAATAGCAATAAGTGAATGCTGTAGAGGACATAAACTCATATATATATAGCCAATGAAAAAAAAACAACGACGGAAAAGGTGAAGACAATGCAAGGTTGAAGAAAATGAACAACTGAGGAATTTCAAAAATTGAGGAAAAACTCAAATTGAAGATTTTCAACTTTGGTGGTGGCGTGACCCACCGTATAAGAATGATGATTTCAGACACCGCGTACAATTGTCGTAGGGTTCTGAGAATCAAATTATTCGTTAATTTCTTCACACTTAGAGTGTTATTCTTCATTGATTGAAGAAAAACTTTTCTTCATGTGTTGCACATCTAAGTCATAAATTTTGCATAAGTGTTAGGATGAGTGTCCTTTTCAAAGAACATTCGAAGATTCTAAGATATTTAGCTCACACCGCAACTTGCTAAATCTCTTCTCATCCAAGGGCTTTGTGAAGATATCGGCTAGCTATTCTTCAGTCTTCACATGCTCAATAGAAATGTCGCCCTTCAACACATGATCACGAAGAAAATGATGATGAATCTGAATGTGCTTGGTCTTCAAGTGCTGAACTGGGTTATGAGCAATCTTGATGGCACTCTCATTGTCACAGTAGAGAGGCACATTCTTCCCGTTGACGTTGTAGTACTTGAGAGTTTGCTTCATCCATAGCAATTGAGCACAGCAAGAACCAGCAGCAATGTACTCAGCTTCAGCAGTAGACAGTGATACGCAGTTCTGTTTCTTCGAGGACCAACAGACCAAAGATCGTCCGAGGAAATGACATGTGCCAGATGTTGACTTGCGGTCCACACGATCACCAGCATAGTCAGAGTCTGAATATCCAATGACATCAAAAGCCGAGCCCTTGGGGTACCATAATCCAAGTGTTGGTGTGTGAGCTAGATATCGAAGAATATGCTTCACAGCCTTATGGTGTGATTACTTCGGTGTAGCTTGAAATTGGGCACACATGTAAACACTAAGCATTATATCTGGCCTAGATGCACATAAGCATTAGCTCGACGTTCTTCACGTTCTGGAATGAATTCTTCAGCAGATTCTTCGGTCGGAATGACATCCTCAGTAGCCTTGAACTTGATAGTTTCCTCAGGTGTTGGTTCATCTATCACAGAAGGTAGGTGCTCTCTTTGCGAGCCATTAGTTTCATCGAACCGCACATCTACAGTTTCAACAACCTTGTGAAGAACGTTGTTGAAGACTCTGTAGGTGTGCGAGTCCTTTCCGTAACCAAGCATAAAACCTTCATGTGCTTTCGGTGCAAATTTTGAGTTGTGATGAGGCTCTCTAATCCAACATTTAGCACCGAAGACTTTGATATAACTCACATTGTGTTTCTTGTCAGTGAGGAGTTCATAGGCAGTCTTCTTGAAGAATTTGTGAAGATATACTCTGTTGATGATGTGGCACGCAGTATCAATTGCATCAATCCAGAAACGACGAGGCATTTTGTATTCATCAAGCATAGTGCGAGCCATCTCAGCAAGAGTCCTGTTCTTGCACTCCACGACGCCATTCTGCTAAGGAGTATAAGGAGCAGATAACTCATGAGTAATACCAAGTTCATCAAGATAGTCATCAAGACTAGAATTCTTGAACTCAGTTCCATTGTCACTTCTGATGTGCTTGATCTTCACACCAAAGTTGGTTGAATCCCTCGAGGAAAATCGTTTGAAGACTTCCTGCACTTCATGTTTGTAAGTAACAATGTGTACCCATGTGTAATGAGAGTAATCATGAACAATAACAAAGCCATATTGAGATGCATCATTTGAAACTTCAGAATAATGGTTAGGACCGAAGAGATCCATATGAAGCAATTCAAATGGTCGAGTGGTAGTCATGATAGTCTTTGCTGGATGCTTAGTCTTTGTCATCTTTCCAGCTTCACAGGCTCCGCATAAGTGATCCTTGAGGAATTTGACATTCTCTATGCCAATGACGTGCTTCTTCTTCCCAAGCGTGTGCAAATTCATCATGCCTGCATGACCAAGTCGTCGATGCCATAACAAGCCTTCTGAAGCTTTTGCAAGTAGGCACACGGCTGGTTGTGGTCCTGTAGAGAAATCAACAATATACAAGTCTCCTCTCCTAAAGCCTTCGAATACTTTCGAATTGTCAGCTTCCATGATCACAACACAACGATACTTGCCAAAGACAACAACCATATCAAGATCGCAAAGCATTGAGACAGACATGAGGTTGTATCCTAAGGACTCGACAAGCATGACTTTGTCCATGTGTCGATCCTTTGAGATCGCAACCTTACCTAGACCCAATACCTGAATTTTGCCTTTGTTAGCGAAGATGATATGCTTCAGATGTGATGGAGATAAGGGAGCATCCATCAATAGATTCTTGTCACCGGTCATGTGATTTGTACATCCACTATCGAGGACCCACTCAGTGGCTTTGGGTTGATCATCCTGCAGATGAATTAGTGCAGCTTACAAACTCATATACTTCATCAGTGAAGAATATGACATCACAATTCATCAGATCAATTTCATCAAGTAATAGAACAGATAAAGCAATATGAGGACGTGAGAAATGAGAGTTCATTTCTTCATGATTAGCCTGCGTCCTTTCAGGCACTTTCAGGTCTCCAGCAAATTCTTCAGACGTTTACGCACGTCTGGAGACCTGACCCTGCAGAAGAGATTAGTTCTTTTTCTTCACCACCCACATCTGAAGGGGTGGCAAAGAGTTCATCACTCTGTGAGCTCCATACGAGAAAGGTGGCATAGAAGCTAATCCATTTTGTTTCACATAAGAGGAGTTAGGATAAGCATATGAATAAGCAGAGAAATTCTTCGAGGATTTATGAACATAATGGTTAGAAGACTCATATTCATAGCCCTTAGCTCTTCCCTGCAAAACAGAGTTGTTAGCACGATGATATTCATATGAGGACTTTGATCCTTTTAAGGAATTTGATCCACATGAAGAATTTGGTCCGTATGAGGACTTGGATCCATATGAAGAATTTGGTCCATATGAAGAGTTTGATCTGGGGTTCCTATTCTTCACAGGTGGAGTCATGAGGACATTCACCTGAAGACTTTCAAGACACTTTTTGGGAACCCAGATTTTCTTCATAGGGGAACCATTCCTGCAGTTAGTACCAACATATCTAGCAAATACTTCACCATTCTGATTTTTGAACAGTTTATAGTTGAAGTCAAATGACTCATCAGAAGAATGAGGAGATTCACATGTAAAGACAAATAAATTGGATGGATCAACTGGAGGTCCCTTTGCAGCAACCCATGAGGTTTTGGGGTACTGCTCAGGCTTCCAATTCGTACCATCAGCATTGAGTTTCCTCTCAAAGGCAATACCCTCTTTCCTAGGATTCCTGTTGAGGATCTGCTTTTTAAGCACATCACAAAGAGTCTGATGCCCTTTGAAGCTTTTGTACATGCCTGTCATGTACAATTCCTTCAGCCCTGCATCATCAGTGATACTAGAAATGTCCTCAGATGAGGAATTAGTGATAGCAGAGACAGTTGAAGAATTTGTAGCATTAGAAGCATTTGAACATTCAGGTGAAGAATTAGCAGATTCACGTTTCAAACATGGAGGAACAAGCGTTGATTTGTTGAGCAAGTAATGAATCGCGCTCCTTCTGAAGATCTTCATAACTCACTCTTAGCTTTTCAAGATCTTGCTTTATTTGAAGAAATTCATAAGAAAGCTTCTCATGACCAGACAAGAGAGTGTTATGATGACTTTGAAGGGTGTCAAACCTAGTCTGAAGTCTCTTAGCCAAAGCTTTCGACTGATCCATTTCTTCACCCAACATATCATCGCTCTTATTTAGCATGTATTGAACTTTTTCCAAAGCTCTTTGTTGTTTAGTGGCAAGGGAAGCAAGTTTGACATAGATGGGTCCAAATTCATCACCAGATTCATCATCACTGGATTCAGATAGATAGCATTCAGTTACCTTTGCATCTTTTGCCATATGGCATGGTGCAGAAGATGATGATTCTGGTTCAAATGTCATCGCTTTGAGAGATTCCTCGAAGTCCTCAAACCAAGGATCATGACGGGTTCGATGACCTTCATAGACCTCAGAGAGACAGTCCCAGATAAGCTTCGCATGATCGAGATGCATGATGTTCCTGAACTGATTCTGAGACAGACAGGAGCAGATGACGTCCTTCACCGTGAGCTTGAGAAGAGTGTACTTGCGAATGTCATCAGCTTCCGCCATCTTGCACAGATCGGTCAGACGGATCTCAGTGACAGTCCACAGCTCGTTGTTCATCGCCATGAGGCGCTTCTTCATCATGGCCTTCCACTTGGGATACTCATGACCGTCAAAGATGGGGCACGACACAGTCTTCATTCCTGTGGTCGACATAACTAAAACTCCAGGCGGTTAAACCAAAATCACACAGAACAAGGGAGTACCTTGCTCTGATACCAATTGAAAGTGCGTTATATCGACTAGAGGGGGGTGAATAGGCGATTTTTTATGAATTCTTCACTGAGGAATTTGCGGGTGAGGAAATTTCTTAGCGAAGAATTACTTGCAGCGGAATAAGTACTCAGAAATAAGCATAACAGAACACAAACATGGTCATCATGATGAAATGAGGACAAGCACAGAGTACAGGAACCGTAAACACAGGAAAAACACAGGATGAAGACAAACAGACTGAAGAAATTTGAACTGAGGAAATTGAGAAAGTCTTCAGTCAAAGTCTTCAAACAGATATGGACAAGCACACAACACAGTTATGAGGAAATGAAAAAGGTTGAGGAAATAGAACCAGTAAGCTTGGTGAAGACAATGATTTGGTAGACCAGTTCCAACTGTTGTCTCAGTTGTACGTCTGGTTGGAGCGGCTAGGTATTTAAACCTGAGGACACACAGTCCTCACCGTATTCTCCTTGAGCTAAGGTCACACATACCTCACCCAATCACTCGTAGTAAGTCTTCAGGTGACTTCCAAACCTTCACAAACTCGGTCACTCGGCGATCCACAATTCCTCTTGGATGCTCTAGACCATGACGCCTAACCGTCTGGAAGAAACACAGTCTTCAAAGGTAACAAGCGTCGGATCCACGCAGGATCAATCTCTTCAGTGATGCTCAATCACTTTGGGTTTGTAGGTGTTTGGGTTTGGGTTTTCCTCACTCGATGATTTTCGCTCAAAGTCCTCGGAAGATGGGATGCTCTCAAATGACAAGTGTCAGTTTCTCTCGGAGCAGCCAACTAGCTAGTGGTTGTAGGGGGGCGGCTATTTATAGCCTAGGGAGGAGCCCGACATGATAAGACATAAATGCCCTTCAATGATATGACCGTTAGGTGGGTAGATATTTTGGGACAGCTGGCGGGTAGCACAGCAATGGTCGGATATTTGAGGCTCAAATTCATCAGGGCTATCATGTTCCTCACTGTGTAGGCAATCCACACTGGCGAATTCCTAACTCCTCAGTCAGAACAAATTCCTCAGAGACCAGAAGAACTTTGTCTCTGTCACTGAAGAATATGACTGAACTGTATGAGATTTCCAATGGCTTCACTTGAAGGGATTGGTAGGTGTAGGATTTTGAGTTTAGCATCACATGGAAATTTTTCCTTAGTATTTCCTCGACCCCCTTTAACAGTACGGTGTTTCCTATGACTCAAGAAATAGAAAATGAAACTACGAAAACAAAAGTCTTCACGCTTCATGTTCCTCAAATGAATATCAAATCTTCAAGGTCACACCAATTTCTTCACTTTCAAAGTCTTCAGAAATCCAAAGTCTTCAGTCGAAGAACTTCATTTTTAGGGGTCGACTTTCTCTATAAATATCAAACTCCTCATAGATTTATAGTCCTATGTACACTCATAAACACATTAGTCCCTTAACCTATAAGTCTTCAATACACCAAAATCACTAAGGGGCACTAGATGCACTTACAGTTATTGTTGATGATTACTCTCGTTACACATGGGTACCAATTGTTACTTACAAACATGAAGTGCAGGAAGTCTTCAAACGATTTTCCTCGAGGGCTTCAACCAACTTTGGTGTGAAGATCAAGCACATCAGAAGTGACAATGGAACTGAGTTCAAGAATTCTGGTCTTGATGACTATCTTGATGAACTTGGTATTACTCATGAGTTATCTGCTCCTTATACTCCTCAGCAGAATGGCGTCATGGAGCGTAAGAACAGGACTCTTGCTGAGATGGCTCGCACTATGCTTGATGAATACAAAATGCCTCGTCGTTTCTGGATTGATGCAATTGATACTGCGTGCCACATCATCAACAGAGTATATCTTCACAAATTCTTCAAAAAGACTGCCTATGAACTCCTCACTGCCAAGAAACCCAATGTGAGTTATTTTAAAGTCTTCGGTGCTAAATGCTGGATTAGAGATCCTCATCACAACTCTAAATTTGCACCGAAAGCACATGAAGGTTTTATGCTTGGTTACGGAAAGGACTCGCACACCTACAGAGTCTTCAACAATGTTCTTCACAAGGTTGTTGAAACTGTAGATGTGTTGTTCGATGAAACTAATGGGTCGCAAAGAGAGCACCTACCTTCTGTGACAGATGAACCATCACCTGAGGAATCTATCAAGATCAAGGCTCCTGAGGATGTCATCCCGACCGTAGAATCTTCTGAAGAATTCATTCCAGAACGTGAAGAACATTGAGCTGAGGCACCTGAAGAAAATGGTGCTGAAGAAAATGCTGATCAAATTCCTCGACGACAACCAGCTCATCCTCGCGTTGCAAAAGAAGTGCAAATTGAGAAGATCATCGATGACATTGAAGCACCAGGTCCTCTCACACGCTCAAGAGCTTCACATTTATCTAACTTTTGTGGGCACTTTGATTTTGTCTCTATCACAGAGCCCGCTAAGGTAGATGAAGCATTTCTGGAGCCTGAGTGGATTCAGGCCATGCAAGAAGAATTACATCAGTTCGAGCTCAACAACGTCTGGGAACTGGTCAAACGTCCAGATCCTCGCAAGCACAATATCATTGGCACAAAGTGGATCTACCGCAACAAGCAAGATGAAAATGGCCTTGTGGTGAGGAATAAGGCACGGCTTGTAGCTCAAGGCTACACACAGGTTGAAGGAATTGATTTCGATGAAACTTCTGCACCTGTTGCTAGACTTGAGGCTATTCGCATATTACTTGCTTATGCTAACCATCATGATATCACTTTATATCAAATGGATGTGAAAGGTGCATTCCTCAATGGTAAGCTTGAGGAAGAAGTATATGTTGCTCAACCCCCAGGTTTTGAAGATCCAAAGCATCCTGACAAAGTCTTCAGACTCAATAAGGCCCTCTATGGCCTCAAGCAGGCCCCTCGGGCGTGGTATGATACTTTGAAGGAATTCCTCATGAAGAAAGGCTTCAAACCCGGTTCACTTGATCCTACTCTCTTCACTAAATCTTATGATGGTGAATTGTTTGTGTGCGAAATATATGTTGATGACATTATCTTTGGCTGTACTGACCAACGTTACACTGACGAATTTGGCTATATGATGAGAGAGGAATATGAAATGTCTATGATGGGGGAACTAAAATTCTTCTTAGGTCTTCAAATTCGTCAACAGCGCAATGGCATATTCATATCTCAGGAGAAATACCTCATGGATGTACTGAGGAAATTCGGCATGCAAGATTGCAAAGGGGTCAAAATTCCTATGCCAACAAATGGCCATCTATGCACTGATGAAAATGGTATTGACTTCGATCAAAAGGTATACCGCTCCATGATTGGCTCTTTATTGTATTTATGTGCATCTAGGCCAGATATTATGCTTAGTGTTTGCATGTGTGCCCGATTTCAAGCTACACCGAAGGAGTCACACAATAAGGCTGTGAAGCATAATCTTCGATATCTAGCTCACACACCAACACTTGGATTATGGTACCCCAAGGGCTCGGCTTTTGATCTCATTGGATATTCTCACTCTGACTATGCTGGTGATCGTGTGGACCGCAAGTCAACATCTAGCACATGCCATTTCCTCGGACGATCTTTGGTCTGTTGGTCCTCGAAGAAACAAAACTGCGTATCACTGTCTACTGCTGAAGCTGAGTACATTGCTGCTGGTTCTTGCTGTGCTCAATTGCTGTGGATGAAGCAAACTCTCAAGGACTACGGCGTCAACGTGAAGAATGTGCCTCTCTTCTGTGACAATGAGAGTGCCATCAAGATTGCTCACAACCCAGTTCAGCATTCAAAGACCAAGCACATTCAAATTCGTCATCATTTTCTTCGTGATCATGTGTTGAAGGGCGACATTTCTATTGAGCATGTGAAGACTGAAGAACAGCTAGCCGATATCTTCACAAAGCCCTTGGATGAGAAGAGATTTAGCAAGTTGCGGTGTGAGCTAAATATCTTATTATCTTCGAGTGTTCTTTGAAAAGGACACTCATCCTAACACTTATGCAAAATTGATGACTTAGATGTGCAACACATGAAGAAACGTTTTTCTTCAATTAATGAAGAATAACACTCTAAGTGTGAAGAAATTAACGAAGAATTTGATTCTCAGAGCCCTACAACAATTGTACGCGGTGTTTGAAATCATCATTCTTATACGGTGGGTCACGCCACCACCAAAAGTTGAAAATCTTCAATTTGAGTTTTCCTTAGTTTTTGAAATTCCTCAGTTGTTCATGTTCTTCAACTTAGCATTGTGGCTAATTCTTCAAGTTGGTTTTTCTGCTAAGTGAATGTGATCGGACCCTTCCCCCTCTATGCTATACTCAACCCTATCTATTCACAAATTCTTCATGTGCGTTCTATTTGAAACTCGTTCAAAATCTTCACTGTGTCCTTGTCAGCTGAAGAATTTGCGAACGGAACTTTAAAACTTATCCTATCCAAAATTTTCGGCTTTGCCGCTCAAACCATTCCGCATCCCACGAAAACACTTATCTATTCACCCACGATCTCACACAATCTCCACTTCTCAGTACGTGGGTGACACATGTCAAGCGAATGAGAAGGGTCAGGGGCACGTTCGTCCAAATTCTTCGGGCGAACAGTTTTTCACCGTGGCTATAAATACCCCCTCCCCTTCTTCACTTATCTTCTACTCCGCTCGACCTCACTCCAGCTCAAACTTCTCAAACCCTAGCTCCGCTGCTACTTCATCGTCGCCGGTGAGGAAGAGCTTCACTGCCTCGACCTCGTCGCCGCCGTACTCGCGCCGGCCGCGGATTTCTTCACTCCGCCGCCGCCGTAGCTGTCTTCCTCAGCCAAGTTAGGGCGTGGAAGATCTGAACTGACGAACTTCACATCTACACCTCTCAATTCATCGTGTTTTCATCCAGGGTAATTAAAAGTTACTTTTACTGCCCTCTTTGATTGAAATGTTCTCTACAAAATCTTCAAAGGTGTTTTTCTTCAAATCTTCACACAGTAAACACCTCACATGTCATCTGTTCTTGATTCGTTTCTCTAAGCTATATTTTTCTTCAAGATTCCTCAATTGTATGGATTTCTTATCTGTACAACTCTGGAACCTAAGACAAAGAACGCTTAGTGAAATTCTTCAAGGCTCATCTGGTCAAACTCTTCAAACTTGTTCTTTTTCAAAAACCTCTAAGAACGCATATGACCTCTCCAAATTCCTCGCAACTATACTCTGTTCACAGGTACTCATGTCCGCTGCTGAATCACTAGGTTCTCATCAACTTAATTCATTTGCAGCGTTCCTCAAAGAAAAGTTGCATACATCTTTAGAGAATTCCCTTGTTCAAATTCCTCATCTGAAAAAAATGGTTGATGGAAAGAAGCCACATAAAGGAGGAAAGAGGCCTGAAATCAATACTGCATTTGAAATCCCTGATGACATATATAAGGATTATTGCACTCCTGATGAGGCCAAGTTTGGTAAGGAGGACAAAAATCAGCGCAAGGTGCGCATCCAGAGGATAGAAAGGAGATGGGCAAGAGAGTGGAGGGAGTACAGGTATGTTACTCCCAAATACATGAAGAAATTCGCTCTAAATCCTCCATGCCCAAGACCTCCATTGGCACCTGGCCAAGAAGCAGATCCCACTAGCCTCAAGCACGGTGAGGATTATCCTGATGAATGGGCCAAGCGCTAGGCCAAGTTGGCTAGACAAGCCAGAGAAGCAGTGAGGAAATTCAACAAAGACTCTGCTGCTGCTGCTGCTGCCACTGCTGAGGCCTCTGCTAGCAAGCCGAAAAAGGCCATGGCAAAGAAGCCTGCGCATAAGCCAAGTGCTTCACCTACTATGCACTCAAGGACAGTTCCTCAGCAATGCCCTCACGGCCAGATTCCTCAAAGCCCTCACGCCCAACTCCTCAAACTGCTCCTGCTACTCCAAAGTCCTCAGCTCCTCCGCCAAAGTCTTCGGCTGCTCCGACCAAATCCTCTGCACCTGTGCATATCGCCACGTGCCAAAGGACTGCAGGCATATCTATTGCCCCAGGAGCCTCTGCAAGTTCCTCAGCTGCTCCAAGTTCCTCAGCTGGCCCCTCTCTACTGAAGAAAAAGTCTGCCGCTGGACGAGGTTCTCGACCAAGTCCTCACAAGAAGCAGGTTGCTTTCCAAGTGCCCTCTGATGATGATGAGGCTAATGATGAAGAACTAGCCGAAATCATCAGAGAGAAACAAGTCAAGGCCGCTAGAGCCAAAGGAAGCAATGTGCCACTGCTTTTGGATCCGAAGCTGATCCTAGACTTCATCGATCTCTGGCACAAGGATCCCAACACACCTTTGCCTGAGATGAACCTCACACCTGGTCAAAGTCATGTCTTGACTGCCTTCATTGAAGACAAGAAATGAGAAGGCCAGGCAACTGAAGAAAGCTCAGTACAAGAAGGAGCGCTTCCTGAAGAAAAACGTTGTCTCTATGACAACTGAAGAACTAGTGAAGATCCAAGCTGAAATCAAAGGCCTCAGCAATGACTTCAATGCTTACTATGCTGATTGGCAAGGAGCCAAGGTCAGGTTTGTAAAACTGACTAAGAAATTTACTTCAAAGGTTACAGCTCCACCGCAACCAGAAATTCCTCAAGCCGAAACATCTGCTCGACCAATAGAAGAGCACGCCAGCACCACTGATGAAAATCAGGCTGCTGAAGAAAATGTGAGTTCCAGGGCTGATGACTGCATTCCAGCCGCTGAAGAAATTTCCAGGGCACCCACTAGTGGTGCGCCTGAAGAAAATGAAGAAGTCAGGGCAACTGCATCAGTTGTGCCTGAAGAAACTCAACCAAATTCCTCTGCTCCTCCTGCGCCTACCCCAACTCCGATCCTTCCATCTGCATCAGATATGAAGAAGTCCAAGGCTGCAGAGCGTGCAGCGGTGAGGAAAAGGAAAGCATCAGCTTCATTAGATTCTTCAGCTCCAAAGAAGATGAAGAAATTGACCAGCTCATTTGACAATCCAATTGATGTTGTTCCTGTTTCCAGTATGCCATCAAAGGAACTTGTACCTTTCGATGAAGAATATGTGATCCCTAGCAGATCTGATGAAGACATTCCCTCTGCTGCTTCCTCAGAGCAGATGGATGAAGAAGTTGAAGCGGACGAAATCCCTTCAACTCCAATTGTCTCCTCGCCCATGCCTCAGGTCACTGCTGAAGAGGCCGGCGTTGAGGAATTGGATGAACAAAATTCTGACGTGGACATTGGGAGTACTACTCCATTGATGAATGATGACTTTTGGGAAAGTCAGCATCCCAACTCTCCTCTGTTCACGCCATTGCAACAAATCCCTCAGTCCCCAGCACATACTGTTCCATTGGGCTCTGAAGAAACTCACCCCACTTCGTCTGTTCGTGAAGAAATTCCAGCCACTAGTGCTGAAGAAACTGCTGCTGCTGAATCCTTGAAGACGCAGACTGCCACTAAAGAGGAACCAGAAATTCCTCAGCCTGAAGAACCTGAGATTATGATTCCTGAGGTTGTGATGCAACTGGCTGACACTCCTCAACCCAAGCCAAAGGATCCATTCTCAAGGAAGCAAAAATTCAAGACTGATGATTTCTTCGACAAGCACGTATTCTTCACTGATTACAACCCCGATGACTCTGCTCGCATTAGGAAGAGGCGTTTCTGGACTGCCAGCCATGCAAATTTCTATTCCTCAGTGCTGTTTAACAAAGACAAAGTCTTCGATCATGAGCACATTCCTCACGTGGATATGGAATCTCTGTCGTGCTTCGCACCAGTCCTCAGTGTTCTTCACGACGCTGGACTGTTAAATTTCTGCACTGACGTCTGTGATTGGAATGAAGAACTCATTCTTCAATTTTATGCAACGCTGCACATCATCGGAGGCTCTGAAGATGTGAATTCATGGGTGCTGGACTGGATGTCTGAAAACACTCACTATAAGGCACCGGCTACTGAATTGCTTCCTGCTTTGCCTCTTACTCCTCCCCTTGAAGCTGCTCGTTGCATGTACCACGAGCTTGAGCTTACAGACCACTATATGCAAGTGCTGATGAAGCCATTCAAGCTAGGTTAGGTCCCAAGAACAAAATTCCTCGTGAAGGAATTACTTTATGTGCCTAGGACTGTCTATCGCATTCTGACGAAGACATTGAGTCCTATCAAAGGCCACGGCTCGAACGAAGAAGAAGTCGTTGGCATCATGAAGAATCTGCTTTTCAATATCATGCATGGCGTTCCCGTCAACTTCCATGATTTCTTCATGAGGACTCTGGCCAATGTCGCTATGTCACCATTTGAGTTGAAGCCTCACGCTCCGTGGATTATGAGATTCATCAGAGCAAGGTCTTCACTCAACTACAAAGCTGATACACTGAACCATTGCAGCTACTTGCCCCCGATTGAAGTCCTCAAACGGACATTTTCCTCAGCTGATGACAAGGGCAAGGCTTCTGCTGTTATTGATGAAGGCATTCGTCCATTGGATGGTCAATTTCACAAGGCTGCATCCTACTCCACCAATGACGACTCTGCCACTCATGACTCTGCCGCCAACGCAACCAAGCCAAATCCTCAAGGCACAGCCCCCAGGGTGATGACTGATCGTGAGCTTCTCCTCAGTCTTCACGAGAAGGTTGATCGAAATCACAAATGGGTCAAGCGTCAGTTTGGTTCAATTCTTCACAATATGACTGCTACCCACAATGCAGTGAAGAAAAACCATTACTACCTCCATGAAACCTTCAACCGTACCTGGGCTATTCTGTCTCATGTTTATAGCGAAGAAGATCTGAAGAAAATGGGTCTCAAGGAAGATTTTGACTGGTCTGTTCCTCCACCGAAGAAATACAAGAAGGTCAAGGTTCCTTCCTTGGTGGCCAGCTCCTATTCTTCATCGCGCGACACCGACGAGCATGAAGATTTGGACGACACTGCGGCAGGCCCAACATCAACAAATGACCCCAACAACGCTGGCGCTCCTCCATCAACATGATATTCTTCAGGGGCGTTAGTCCTCATTTTCAACCCTTTTGGTCATTCGATGACAAAGGGGGAGAAATTTGAGTTAGTCTTCAAGCGGGTCTATCTTATATGGGCTTTTTTTTCTAAGTTACAAGTCTCGTTCTTTTGATGACTGTCCTGGATCGAGTTGTAAACTTAAACTCTATGGTGGCCTGATACTTTTGCTGTGATTTTCTGCATGCTTATTGCTCGCTAATGTTAATGCACGCATGCTGAATTACATCAGTCACCATATTTCATCATGCATTTCAAATTCTTCATATTATATGTCAAATGCATGTATGAATTAAAAGATATAGGGGGAGATCTCCATGATTCTACTCTTCAAGTATGCATTGCTTCAAAAGCAAATTCCTCACTATGCACATCTTCAGGGGGAGTTCTTCTATATCTTGCAATCAAATTCCTCAGTATCAGTACTTACACTTCATATGATTATCCCCGTTGAAAACTTAACCTATATTGTCATCAATCACCAAGAAGGGGGAGATTGTAAGTGCATCTAGTGCCCCTTAGTGATTTTGGTGTATTGAAGACTTATAGGTTAAGGGTCTAATGTGTTTATGAGTGTACACAGGTCTATAAGTCTATGAGGATTTTGATCTTTACAGAGAAAGTCGACCCCTAAAAATGAAGTTCTTCAACTGAAGACTTTGGATTTCTGAAGACTTTCTGAAGACTTTGAAAGTGAAGAAATTGGTGTGACCTTGAAGATTTGATATTCATTCGAGGAACATGAAGCGTGAAGACTTTTGTTTTCTTAGTTTCATTTTCTATTTCTTGAGTCATAGGAAACACCGTACTGTTAAAGGGGGTCGAGGAAATACTAAGGAAAAATTTCCATGTGATGCTCAACTCAAAATCCTACACCTACCAATCCCTTCGAGTGAAGCCATTGGAAATCTCATACAGTTCAGTCATATTCTTCAGTGACAGAGACAAAGTTCTTATGGTCTCTGAGGAATTTGTTCTGACTGAGGAGTTAGGAATTCGCCAGTGCGGATTGCCTACACAGTGAGGAACATGATAGCCCTGAGGAATTTGAGCCTCAAATATCCAACCGTTGCTGTGCTACCTGCCAGCTGTCCCAAAATATCTACCCACCTAATGGTCATATCATTGAAGGGCATTTATGTCTTATCATGTTGGGCTTCTCCCTAGGCTATAAATAGCCACCCCCTACAACCACTAGCTGGTTGGCTGCTCCGAGAGAAACTGACACTTGTCATTTGAGAGCATCCCATCCTCCGAGGACTTTGAGAGAAAATCATCCAGTGAGGAAAACCCAAACCCAAACACCTACAAACCCAAAGTGATTGAGCATCACTGAAGAGATTGATCCTGCGTGGATCCGACGCTTGTTACCTTTGAAGACTGTGCTTCTTCCAGACGGTTAGGCGTCATGGTCTAGAGCATCCAAGAGGAACTGTGGATCGCCGAGTGACCGAGTTTGTGAAGGTTTGGAAGTCACCTGAAGACTTACCACGAGTGATTGGGCGAGGTCTGTGTGACCTTAGCTCAAGGAGAATACGGTGAGGAATGTGTGTCCGGGACTGTGTGTCCTCAGGTTTAAATACCTAGCCGCTCCAACCAGATGTACAACTGAGACAGCTGTTGGAACTGGTCTACCAAATCATTGTCTTCACCAAGCTTACTGGTTCTATTTCCTCAACTCTTTCATTTCCTCATTATAGTTGTTGTGTGCTTGTTCATATCTGTGTTTGAAGACTTTGACTGAAGACTTTCTCAATTTCTTCAGTCTGTTTGTCTTCATCCTGTGCTATCCTGTGTTTACGCTTTCTGTACTCTGTGCTTGTCTTCGTTTCATCATGATGACCATGCTTGTGTTCTGTTATGTTTACTTTTGAGTACTTATTCCGCTGCTAGTAGTTCTTCGCTAAGGAATTTCCTCACCCGCAAATTCCTCAGTGAAGAATTCATAAAAATCGCCTATTCACCCCCCCTCTAGTCGATATAACGCACTTTCATTGGGTGCATGCTTAGGTCCCATGCAAGAAATGGGAATGAATTTCAAACACCGGGGCACCGTTGATTGCCGGCAAAACATTGAGATGCCTAGTTTTTAAATTCTAGTAAATCCAAAATTCTATTAACCATTCACATGACGCCACGTGTCTTGGTTTTAATGGTTGTAGGAGGTGTCGTGTCGTGCGGATTTCTACAGCTCTTGATCGCAAACGTTTTAGATAGAACACCTGTATGCAAAGTGAGAGCAGCGCAGGATTTGTTCATACCTTCAACGCAAACGGTTGTTTTGGATGACCCGTGTGCAACCACGTACAAACAATTTTGTAAGATTTGTCAATCCTTGGAACACTGCGATTTGTGTAAATATGAAGCTAAAAATCACTAGTAGTATCTAATTTTTGGAACTAAAATTAAGTAATTAAGCATAGATTTCATTCATAGATTAAGCAGTCATTCTTAATTTATACAAACAATTCAACTCGACAGCTGAACCGACCAAACTTTTCCCCAATTGTTGCCAACCACGTACTGAAATAGCTAGTTCAACTATATATACTAGCTAATTTTAAGTACGTTGTAGAGTTCCACCACAGCTATAGTCAGATGAACTGAACAAAATAGCCCCTAAATACTACTGCTGCTGCTGCTGCTGCGGAGGGGCTTTGTACTACTTCCGGCTGCCTCTCCTCTGCCGAGCACGCTCAGTAAGAGGCGGAGGAGGAGGAGCCTACCGACGAGTTGGGCAACCGTAATGCGGTGCCTGCCGCTAATGCAGCTTCAGCGAGCTCAAGTCGAACGCCCTCTACCGCTCCAGACGACCCCTCTCGAAGCGGTGGTTCTCCTCGTAGATCTCCTGATTCCTCACCTCTGAGGCGGCGTGTGTCGCGGCCACTGCGGCGGTAAGGCTCTTTGCGTGCTCGACGAGGCGCTCCTCCTCCTCCCGCAGAAACTCGGTGTAGCGCGCAAGGTCGCTGTCGCACGTGCGGGCATCCACCTCCGCCTCCCGCCTTCGGGCAGTGGTGGTGGAGCGGGTGATGACCCCGGCGGTCGATGGTGGGCTGGCGGCCACGGCGGCCGACGACGGGGTGGCGGCCACGACCACCACCTCCCGCCTTCGGGCCGCGGTGGCGAAGCAGGTGATGGCCACAGTGGTCGGCAGTGGGGTGGCGGCCATGACGGCCATCTCCCGCCTTTGGGCCGTGGCGACGGAGCGGGTGATGGCCCTGGCTTTTGACGGTGGTGTGGCGGCAACGGTGGCCGGCAACAGCTGCCGATGGGCACTGGCGGCGGAGTGTGTGGTGGGTGTTCCACGCATACCCAACAGGGAGCCACGCGCACTACACTACGCCAGGGACTGCGCTGCCGCCGCGGTGTAGCCCCCCAGCTGGAGCTGTCCTCTTATGACGGCGGAGTGGCTAAGCGACAACGACGGACCGGTGCCATTGGCGAATGTGGGAGAAGCAGACGAGAAAGCTATAGGGATGGAGGGGAAAATGTGACGCCGGACTCGCTGGCCGTGAGGGTTTTTATAGCAGGCCGGTAAGCATTGGGATTTTGGGGGATTTCACCGAGTCGGGCGGGAACCTGCGAGATTGCGCGGGAACGGGCTCACCGACGATTCATTGGCGCTACAGTTTGACAAAAAGAACGCCCCCGCGCGCTGCGCAAGCTTGCGCTGTAAGCCGTCTGCGAGAGTGGGGTGACAAGACATGCGAGAGGAGGACGAAAGGCCATGTACACATACGGTTAATAAAAAAACATTTCGATTTAATTACCTACTATACCACCGTCCTGGTTTATAAGTATGATTTAACTAACAAAATATGTATGCATGTCGCCAAATATTATATAGTTGGATTTGTATTTGAACATAGTTTCCAATTATATAATTTTTAAAACATGCATTAACATTTTGTTGGTTAAATTTGAGGGCAAAGTATGGCAGGGAATATAAAGGAGACTATAGACTAGACGGAGGTGGTACCACACGGCCGCTCTCTACGCAGTGACGCAACTGTCGGCCGGCTTGTAGGCGACCATTTCCTGCGTGTTCAACTGCTCTATGCGTGTGGTTGCTTGCGGTTCAGGCGGCCGCGGAGCGCTCTGCTCACGTCCCGCCGCACGCACTCTGCTCTCGCGTCCCTCCGGGTGCTCTGCCCTTGTCCCTCCATGCACGCTGCCAGTGTTTTGGGCCGACGCATGATCACGCACGTTCGTGTGCAAGCGATTGCGCCGGGCGCGGCGCGATGATGCAGTTACCCGCTGCAAAAACTGCCATGCGGACGCACCGAGAATCCACGCCGCCTGGCCCCCTTTTATTCCTACGACCATTTACCTTCACTCTCGTCTCACACGACACAATAAGCACACCCATGAGGACACATACAGAGAGGACATCCAGCGGTTCTAGTGGCGCTCCCCGTGGCTCCAATGGTGCTCCCAGCGGTCGACGACGATAACGGCGGGCAGTTCACCACGCATCACGTAGTGGACACCCACGTGAGGGGGAAGGCCCTCTCGGTGGTGTACACGAACGATCCGGTCTCGGTGGAGAGCTCCATCCAAACAATGGAGCAGTTCCTTGCCGAGGACAAGTACCGAGTGGTCGGCTTCGACTTCGAGTACACCATCGGTCGTGCCGGGCACGATCAGAAGGTTGTCGTCGCCCAGTTGTGCGTGTGACATGATGTCCTCGTCTACCACTTCCACCTTGCCACAAGGCCTTGCGAGCGTTTCTCCAGGTTTATCAACAGCTCTGACTACAGTTTCGCTACGGTGGACACCACCACGATCTAAAAGCGCTCAAGGTTTCGGACTTGCAATGCCCGAATCTTGTCAACATCGAAAGCCACTACAAGGTCTGGGGCAGCGACAAAAGCAAACTGAACTCCCTGGTTGACCTCGCCTCTGCCATCATCGACCCCTACTACGCGAAGATGAAGCAAGAGAGCAATAAGGACATGAACGCCTGGCACAGTGTGTGGCATAAGATACTGGATGAAAAACATGTCAAGTACGTGGCCATGGACGCGTACACAAGCTACGAGATATACAGGCGGATCGTTGACATGAGGAACTGTCTTCTTCCTGACCCAGATGAGGGATCGAGCCACATAGCAGTGGCGGGAGCGTCACAAGAAGTAGATGACTAGACGATCGCTTCTCCTACTTTAGAATGCATGCAATTGTTTATTGAGGTGTGTGTGAAGGATCTGTATAGTCACTTATGTAATTGGATGTTTATTTCAGTTATATATATATACATGTTATTCTACTGTAGACAGAGAAATTCACACGGCTTATTAGCAGCAATCGTCTGTGTTATTATTGGTCTTCGCACACATTTCAGATTATAGGCCTGTTTGCCGTGTATCACACACATCTTGTTCAGTTGAACCGTTTCCATTGTGTTGCCTAATCACACACAGTTCATCCCAATGAACCGTATGTTGTATATCGCACACGCCTTCATCTAGCTGCCCGTTTCTTTTGTGCCTCCTCATCCCAAACAGTTAATTGAGCTGAACCGTATGCCCTACATCACACACGCAACTAAATTCAGAACCGTGTTTGATGCATCTGTCATCGCAAACGTTTTGCACCTTTTTTGACAGTTTTTTTACACCACCGTTTGCGATTATGGCATCACACATGTTTCGTCGAAGGATCTCTGATCGTAGTGTCGCGTTTGGACCATCCTGCAGTAGTGGGCGTCTCACAAATGGTGGGAGAGGCCTGCTAGACAAACGGAGGGTACGAGTGCAATATCAATAAGAGAGGGCGGGGGATGTCTGTCTGTCTATGCACGTGCGTGTGAGGGATGGGTCGGGAGGTATGCAAGGATGATGAGGGGAGACGATATGGTTGTGGTAAGCATACGTAACTACATAGGAAGATCAACCGTCATGTGTCCGAGAAAGGGAGAGACACAACTAGTGAGGTAAGTCTATCAATGCGTGGGGAAAACGAATTATAGTCGACCTAGCTATATGTAGGGAGATCGGTATGTATACATGCATGCATGTGTTAGAAGCAAATAAGGTCCGGAGAGACAGACATGGGGAGAGGGGTGCAGCTTGGAGGTGGTGCGAGAGGCCTACCATGTCGAGGGGGGAGGAGTGTGCGAGTATGAGATCGATGAAAAGAGGGGCGGGAGTGTGCACCTGCGTGGAACCGTATTGGACATAGGGGGCATGGACGATGAGAAGATAAGATGGGAAGTATGTGTTTGTGGTAGGCACACTTGGCTAGAGAGGTATATCGACCGGTGTGTGCCGAAAAGAAGGAGCCGGGGGGGCCTACACACACCGCGGGTTAACGACCTAAAGAGAAATAACGAACGTGCGCGATGGAGGGGACGCTAAGGGAGGGTGAGAGGGGGGCAGGCGTGTGCATGGACGACAGAAAGTTAGCGCTAGCTAGCTACAAAGAGAAGAGGATCATGAAGGTGTAAAATACGAACAAAGATCATAATTCATTATAAAAAGTGGACACGGATACTTGAAGAAGATATCATAATGTAGAACATTGATTATAATTTGGGCTAATGTGTGGCTTCTGCAGCTCAGGGCTAAATACTTGTCATAATGTAGGCGGCGGGCACTATACTTTGTGTGATAAACACGGTGTACGTATGGAAGTAGGGGCGGCGCTAGGGGTATTCTTGGGTCTTCATGTGAATACCCATGATTTTTACAAAACAGTGTTGATTTTGGCAGAACAGTGACAACTTTCAAAAAACAACAATGATTTTGGCAAAATGAATACACATGAAACGCCATTGGAACATGGTTTAGATTATGAATATATAGTTAGTACATCAAATGTACTATTATTTGGAATCAACATCAAGTGTATTCAAAAAATTGAATTCGAGTTCATATAGTACACATAGTTCATATCTATCTCTATAGTAATCATGTGCTGTGTTGTTAAGGTAATACACGAATGATGGTTGAAGTTGGCAACAATCATGATTGTAGATTCTTATTGAAATAGAGAAACGAATTCAAATTTAGTTCGAATTGCAGCGGTAGTATAGACATTTGGAATGCACTAAAATGTTGGTATGAGTAGGTTACATGCATTATACAGCCAACGAAAAAAATTTAATTGGACATAACATGTTGGTATGAGTAGCTTTGAATAGCATTTGTATAGTAAAACAGGACAAGACTCTCTCTTTGTGTGGTCTGAATATTGTTTTTCGTTCAGGGAAGTGCGAATTGATTTGGTATGTATATTACACGTTAGGCTTGTCCCTAAAATTCAACCCGCGCCTTGTTATATCCCGAAAATTCTGATATCGTGCTCCCAAAAATGGCGCCTTCACAACCCGCGCCTTGCTATCCCGAAATTCAACGCGCGCGAAAAATCCATCCAGCTGCCAAATCCCGACATGTGAAATCCCCCTTCTAACCCTGGGCCAAAAGGGCCGCTAGTTCAAATCGGTGGGGGTACTTTTGTAACACACCCTACATTTTGGACAAGCGCGTCCCTAAGTCATGGTTCCCCATTCCCATCGCCTCCTTTTCATCATTCGAAATCCGAGGCCGCCATAACCTCTCCGCTCCAGCCGCGAAACCCCACCCTCCTCTGTCCGCCACCTCACCGGTGCCCAGCCGGAGCCTCTTCCCCAACGACGTCGTCCACCGCAACAGCTCGACGTCCCTCATCCACCTCCCCGAATGAGGATCCGTCGTCCATCCCGTCGTCCTACCGGTTCAGCCGCCCCGTCCTCCACCTCCAAGGAGCTGCTCCGACGATCGCCTCGTCTATCGCAACTGCTCCATCCCCACAGCGCCGCCTTAACCTGCTCCATCGGAACCACAACATCCTCACCGACTCCTCGGACGAAGTCGAGGCCTACTCGGCGCCACCAAAGAGGTTGTACACTCATCGCATTGCACCTTCTCCTTAACTCGACCTCCCAGCGCCGACGGTGCTCCATCTTGCACCCCCATGGAGCGGCTACCTCGAAGCCAGCGCCGCGGGCGACATCTCCACGGCGGCTCTCCCCCACTGCGAGGCCCCTTCGGTGGCGGCGTCCATACCAGCCAGATCTGCTGCTGCTGCTCCGGCTCTCGCTCGCGCTGCTGCTGCTGCTCCGGCTCTCGTTCGCGCTGCTGCTGCTGCTCTCCCGCTCGCTCGTGCTGCTGCTCTGCTCCGATTTAGCTACACTTGAGTCGACTGAATCTACTTTTGGGTCAGTCGATTTTCTGGGGTGGGGGGTCTCACCGGAGTTAAGGAAGAACCACCCGTAGCGGGGAGGGGGGCTCGCCGGAGAGGTACCCCACTATCTATCTTAGGGTTCTGGGTGGGGTGCAACTCGCCGATGGTGGGGGGCGCGGTGGTGGGGCGGTGGCGTGGGGATCGCCGGAGAAAAAGCTTGCCGCGGGGGGGGGGGGGCTAGAGGGCTGGCCGGGGCGGCGACGGACCGACGGTGTGTTGTTTCGGGGCGGCGAGGCGGTAGCGGACCGGCGGTGGGGAGTTGTTTCAGGGCAGCGAGGCGGCGGCGGACCGGTGGTGGGGAGTTGTTTCGGAGCGGCGAGGCGACGCGGGGTTCGGCCGGTGGTGGCTGGCGGCTCACGGGGGTGCAGGTTGAAGATGAACTGCAGGCCCTCCCTAAACTACATGTCAACTACCTCTCTGCTACCATTGCATTCAGTTTCGACAGTAACATTCAGATTCCACAGTAAATTTCAGTTTCGACAGTTAAGTTCAGAGTCAACAGTTTTTACCTCATATATTGTAGTCAGGTGGTTTTTGGTGATGTAAATTTTATATCTATTTTAAATCATCTATTGGAGATGCTATTAGAATCCCACTTGATATTAACGATGTCTGTCTTGTGCTGCTTCAGCCTTGACGTCTTACGGCTCACCGGAGCTGCTCCAACGACAGAACGATACATCACAACAGAACAGTGCCCTGGACGCCATCTACAGATTCGTCAGATCTTCCTCCACACCTCCGACAGCCACCTCTGCCTCAACTTCTTCAGCGACCAACCCAATGATGCTGAGGTCGACACAGCTACGGCACAGAGGTTGCACACTTGTTGCATCACTTATTACTCTACATTCATGTCGATCCATTAGGGCTATTTTTGTTCAACGGAAAAACATAGCAATAGGAAATTTTCCTATGGCACTCTACTATTCAATTATTCATGCATTTTGTTGAAATGAATGGAGCAAAACATCCACCTGGACCTACTTTTCAAAATCCTATGCATGAAAACAAGACCAAGTGCATTAGTGGCAGAATAACATTCTAACTGTACACGCTTTCATATGGTTTCACTTTATTTTGGCCATGTTTCTTTGCATTCCTCTGCTCTTCCAATTCCTGTGAACCAAACACTCAAGTTGACAGAAATCCTATGTTTAAAAATGCTCTGTTTACCATGTGCATTCCTATCATATTCCGGTGTTTTTCCTATCCCTGCGTTTTTAGAATCATGCAAGCCAAATGAGCCCTTACAGAATTACTTCAGTTACAGGTAGGTGTCGAAGGAAACTTTGTGTGGTTTGTCCTGCTCCTGTCGCGACATCGTCCACCTCACCTGAGCTACTCCATCGACAGAAGCATCCACCAAACCAGACATCACGACTCCTGACCGTCTTTCGGTGCCTCAGATCTCCTTCCCTGCCGCCGGCACCCACCGCAATGGCATCACCATCATCGACTCAGCAGATGAACCTGAGGAGTACACGGGTCCACAAGATAGGTCGCACTCTTTTGTTTCTGCTTAGGTTATGCATTGCTTAAAATTACTTGCTACTTTATCGTCCTGTTCACCTCTTAGACTCCAAGTCAGGTCCAAATTAATGTTCAAACTTGAGTTCTAAATTAGTTGTGGGGCACATATCGAGGCAGCAATGAATAGTATCTTTGTCTAATATCTGGTTCACCTAGGTTATGCCTATGTTGTTCATCTTGGGTGGGAAACAAATAGTAAAACAATCATCATCTATCTTTTTATTAAATTCAGCAATCATCAGCCTGCTATCATTATTTTTGGATCCATCCACTAGTTGTTACCATCACTCTAGATTTCTGCATGCTCTCCTTACATAATCTCACCATATTTTTTTGTATGCATCTCAGATATTGTACACAGTCATAATGAACATGTAGAGAAAAAGAGAAGAGTTTTGCACGGCAATTCAATGTCATGCAGACATCATTCCATGGTGGGTTCAATGGCAAACCCTCCCCCCCTCTCCAGATTGTAATCCAGAGGAAGATATCTGTTCTGAGGTGGATTCAGACGCAGCTAACCACTCCTATTTACCCCCCAAGGTGTTTGCTCTACCTTGGCATGATGATGTTAGTCATATCATGCATATGTTGCCTTGTAGTGCCTACTTTTGACATCATATATGTCATCTACTTAGTTTAGACATGTTCTGTAATGCCACCTGTTTAGTTTCTATATCATATATAGGAATTATGCAGTCTCATGTCTTTTAGCGAGCTATAATATATGTGAAATGTGCAATGCCATCATGTTTAACCAGGCATCATATATTTGAATGATATCTTGCCCATCCTTTTCTTCATTACATTTCCATTTGTTGATAATGTTTGTACATTAAACTACTCTTCCCGTGAATCAACCACTTGGGTGGGAGATGGAAAAATCTGGAGTGAAAACAAGGCCTTCAGAGCAGACAGTGCTACCTGTCGAAGCAGATCTCTTGTTGGGTCCCGATAGCTCCTCAGAGATGGATTCAGAGACAGATTGTTGGGGATATCACTATTCGATGTGACCCGCCCAGGAGGGGCCGGGTTATCCCAATGGCGGTTGAGGGAGTCCTGGACTAAGGGGTCCTCCGCCGTCCGGCCTGTTGGACATGGGCCGGACTGATGGGCTATGAAGATACAAGACCGAAGACTCTCTTCCGTGTCTGGATGGGACTCTCCTTGGCGTGGATGGCAAGCTTGGCATTCGGATATGAAGATTCCTTTCTCTATAACCGACTTTGTACAACCCTAGTCCCCTCCGGTGTCTATATAAACCGGAGGGTTTAGTCCGTAGAGGCAATCATAATCATACAGGCTAGACTTCTAGGGTTTTAGCCATTACGATCTCGTGGTAGATCAACTCTTGTAATACTCATATTCATCAAGATCAATCAAGCAGGAAGTAGGGTATTACCTCTGTAGAGAGGGCCCGAACCTGGGTAAACATCACGTCCCCTATCTCCTGTTACCATCGACCTTAGACGCACAGTTCGGGTCCCTCTACCCGAGATCCGCCGGTTTTGACACCGACATTGGTGCTTTCACTGAGAGTTCCGCTGTGACGTCGAAGACAGGATTGATGGCTCGCCTTGTTATCAAGGACAATATCACCTCCGGAGGAGCCCTGGCCTCAGGCCAAACCCTCCGGTTGGGCGGCTTTACCATGACCGCCCGTCCGGCCTTTAAGCCGACGATGACTTCTCGGGTCATCAAAAATCGCCTCCGTGTTGACTCCGAGTACTCCAAACAGATGGATCTGATGGAGTTGTCGTCCTTAAACGAACTCCTGGATCGCATCGCCACCTTGGGGTCGCTATAGACTACGATCGGATTGGGCTTAAACCCGATCAGAGAGAAATCAAATATCTGCCGATCACCCATCAGATAGCGGTAGTAGAGGAGCAAAACAACAACTCTCCCTCTACATTGAGGATGAACTATGTTTGGATTTCCGAGCTCGAAGAGCCGGATACTTGTCCACGCAACGACATGCCTTGTCCTCCGAACCTGGAATCGGACGGTGGACCTGAAAATCGGTTGATATCCCGAAACCCGAACTATTAAGCTCGGATGTTTCTCAAACTCCGGATCCCAAATCGGGTCACGGTTTGGATTTAAATCGACCCACCCACCCAGATATACGTGATCTCACATATCTACGGCAGCAGCCACAGGAAATAGTCCATCACTTTTGGGCCAGATTCCTCCTTGTCAAAGACAAGATTAAAGATTGCCGCGAGGAAGACGCGATCCCAGTATTCTGCAATAATTGCACGGACGAAGGAATCCTCAATGCCATCAACCGCTGTCACGTATTACACTTTGCTGACTTGGCAACCATAGTACAGAAGTGTTGCGCAATGGAAAGCACCTGGAAAACTCAGGCAGCTTGCTGGGAACCACCGGTTTCCACCCAACCCCTCGTCCGGGCAAAAAGGACGCACCCTCGCGGGGTGCCCAACCCAGCAGTAAAGAAATCGAAGCCCATTACGGGGCGCGGAACCATTCTGGAGGGATGGCTCGATAGGCCATGCAAAATACACACGACACCGGATACCATACCAACCCACAGCCTTAGAGCATGTTGGATACTCCGGCAAGTGGCCAAGAGCGGCGAGGATATCCTCACCAAAAATACCCCAGAGCAACACCTCCCGGAAGATGACGACCTCAGCGTATTAACAGTCTTCGAAACCTTCGCTTCAAACAATCGGCGTAAAAGGGCCTTCCACGACCTCGCCGAAGTCTGCCAAGTCGCAGCAATAAACCCCTAGAACGACACGGCCATAACTTTCAATGCCAGTGACGAACCAAAATTCCGGACAGTCCGGGCACCATCCGCCTTGGTCCTCAATCAAATTGCGGACGGTTTTCGGCTCATCAAAGTGCTCATGGACGGAGGCAACGGATTAAACCTCATCTACGAGGATACACTAAATAAAATGGAAATAGACAGGAGCCGCATCGAGCAAAGTAGCACGACCTTCCGAGGAATCATTCCCGGTCGGGAGGCGCGATGCGCCGGAAAAAACACGCTCGACGTGGTATTCGGCACGTCGGAGAATTATCGGTCCGAAGAGATAACCTTCCAAGTGGCCCCTTTCAACAGTGGATATCACGCCCTATTGGGGCGAGATGCATTTACACGCTTCCAAGCTATACCTCATTACGGGTACATGAAGCTCAAGATGCCCGGGCCCAATGCTATTATCACTCTTACCGGTGATCCGGACATAGCACTCCGCGCCGAAAACAAAACCGCATCCCTGGCCCTCGAGGCACTGTCTGAAGCCCTCGCGGCCGAAGAGTTAACCGCACTATGCTCCACAATGGGTAGGGATGACGTAATCCTGGACAAGCAACCCAAATCCACCTCCTTTAAACCAGCAGATGAAATAGTCAAATTTCAAGTCCACCCGACGGACACGAAGAAGACAGCATCCATCGGGGCACAACTGGACCCAACGGTCGACGCCGCGCTATGAGAGTTCCTGCACGAGAACTGGGACATATTCGCCTGGCACCCTGCCGATATGCCACGAATCCCATGCAGGCTGGCCGAACACAGCCTCAATATATTGAAGGGATATAAACCGGTCAAGCAAACATTGCGGCGCTTTTCCGAACCCAAACGACAAGCTATGGGGGAGGAGCTAGCCAAGTTACTTGAGGCCGGATTCATCAGAGAAATAAAACACCCGGACTGGCTAGCAAACCTGGTGATGGTACCAAAGAAGGGTAAATCCTGGCACCTATGCGTCGATTTCAATGACCTCAACAAGGCCTGCCCTAAGGATCCCTTCCCGCTCCCTCACATCGATCAGATTATTGATGCCACTGCAGGACACGACTCACTGTGTTTCCTCGACACATACTCCGGATACCATCAAATCAAAATGAAGGAGTCCGACCAAGCCGCAACGACATTCATTACCCCATACGGGCCATTCTGCTTCAACACTATGCCCTTCGGACTCAAAAATGCTGGTGCCACCTACCAACGCATGATTCAAACATGTCTGGAGAAACAAATCGGCAAGACAGTTGAAGCATATGTGGATGATGTAGTCATCAAGACTAGGCACGTCGAGTCACTAATAGACGACTTGCGTCTCACATTCGACAACCTCCGTACATATGACATCAAGCTCAATCCGGAAAAATGAGTTTTCGGCATTCCCGCCGGAAAACTGATGGGCTTCATCATTTCCAACAGAGGAATTGAGGCCAATCCAGACAAAATCCGGGCTTTGTCACAATTGGCTATACCAACAGGCCTTAAACAGGTTCAAAAACTAGCCGGATGCGTGGCAGCTTTAAGCCGCTTTATCTCCAGATTAGGAGAAAAAGCATTGCCACTATATCGCCTTCTCTGACGCACCGACCACCTCGAGTGGACGGATGCGGCAACGGTCGGATTGGAAGAAATAAAGGCTCTTTTAGCGAGTAACCCAATCCTGGACGCGCCGAGCATCGACGAACCAATGTTATTATACATCTCGGCAACACACCAGATGGTGAGCGCGGTGCTCATCGTTGAACGAGAGGCGGACGGACACAAATTCCCACTCCAGAAACCGGTATACTACGTAGCCACTGTCCTCACACCATGCAAATCCCGGTACCCTCATTACCAAAAGATAGCATATGCAGTCTTCATGGCATCCCGAAAGTTACGGCACTACTTCCAAGAGTGCTCTATCACGGTGGCTTCCGAAGTTCCACTCAACAACATAATAAACAACCGCGACGCTACGGGCCGGATTGCTAAGTGGGCCATTGAGATCTTGCCATTTGATATAACATACAAACCACGCCGGGCCATTAAATCCCAAATATTGGCCGACTTCTTCGCCGAATGGACAGAGGCCGAACTCCCTAAAGAGTACGGCACATATTCCAACTGGGATGCACTTTGATGGTTCCAAAAAGCTGGCGGGCCTAGGAGCGGGCGTTGTCCTAATGTCCCCCACTGGAGACACAGTTCAGTACCAAATATTATACACAGACTCCAACAACGCAGCCGAATACGAGGCCTTATTGCATGGTCTTCGGATGGCTGTCTCCATGGGCCTCCAACGCCTGGAGGTGCGTGGGGATTCAAACCTTGCAATATCCCAAATAAATGGAGATTTCGACGCTAAAGATCCGAAGATGGCGGCCTATCGTAACGCCGTTCTCAAAATGTCGTCTCGGTTCGAGGGGCTCGAGTTTCACCACGTGGCTCGAGAAAGTAATCAAGCGGCGGATGTCCTTGCTCGCATCAGCGCCAAGCGCGACCCCGTCCCGCCTAACATATTCCTGGAAAGGATCTTCAAGCCATCTGTGGTGTGGCAAGGAGAGAGCGGCAACACCAGTCCACATCCGATCATACCCCCAGATTCCGAACACAATACCGATATCATCGGGGGCTCAGCCACCAAAATAACACCATCGGCCCATCTTATCATGTCAGTAATTGCCCCATGGACCGAACATTTCTTGGCCTACCTTAATAGGCGAGAGCTCCCTGAGGATCAGAATGAGGCTCGCTGCATTGCCCGGCGCTCGAAAGCCTACAAGGTCCATGACGGAGAGCTCTACAAGAAAAGCGCTACCGGAGTACTTCAAAGATGTATCTCCGAAGAAGAGGGACGACAGCTTTTGGCCGAAATTCACGCCGGTCTCGGTGGTCACCACACCGCGGCTCGAGCCCTTGTAGGTAAGGCCTTCCGTACAAGTT
This sequence comes from Triticum aestivum, assembly GCF_018294505.1. NCBI lineage: Eukaryota > Viridiplantae > Streptophyta > Magnoliopsida > Poales > Poaceae > Triticum > Triticum aestivum. Next base: position 478,865,449 of record NC_057799.1, read on the forward strand.
TCTATTGGCCGACGGCCCGAGCAAATGCACAGGACCTTGTCCAACGTTGTGTTGGATGCCAGCTTTTCGCCAACCAAAGCCATATGCCTCCCACCGCTCTACAAAAAATCCCCATTACTTGGCCTTTTGCGGTCTGGGGGCTTGACATGGTCGGACCCCTTAAAGGCGGAAGCCATAAGAAAAAATATCTACTGGTCATGGTAGATAAATTCACCAAATGGATAGAGGCCAAACCAGTCAAAACGGTCGAAGCCGGATGAGTGATAGACTTCATATCCAGTGTTGTGCACCGTTATGGCGTCCCACACAGCATCATCACCGATAACGGCTCCAATTTTACAGCTGATGAGGTGAAAACCTGGTGTGCTAATCTGGGCATTAAGCTCGATTACGCCTCCGTCTAACACACGCAAACAAATGGTCAAGTCGAACGAGCCAATGGTCTTATTATGAGCGGCATTAAGCCTAGACTAGTGCGATCTTTGAAAGAATCGGACAAGCACTGGGTTGAGGAGCTCGACTCCGTACTCTAGGGGCTGCGGACCACGCCCAATGGTACTACCGGATACACACCATTCTTCATGGTGTACGGCGCAGAGGCCGTGTTGCCCTGCGACATTATTCATGACTCACCTCGAGTGCGCATGTACGAAGAGAGAGAGAGGCCGAGCTTGATCGGCAGGATAGTTTAGACGCCCTGGAGGAGGAGCGCGACGTTGCAAAAGCCCGTTCCGCATTGTATCAACAACAGGCTCGCAGATATCAAAGCAGAGAAGTGCGGGCCAAACTTACAATGTTGGCGAACTCGTTCTACGCTTGCCAGAGAAGAAAAAGGACAAACTCAAGCCCAAGTGGGAGTGTCCCTTCATCATTGACGAAGTTCTCACTGGAGGAGCATACCGCCTGCGTGATGCATAAGATAATCGCTTAGAGTCGAACCCATGGAACGCTGCCAGACTCCGAAGATTGTACGCCTAGAGCCGGACTCTTTGTTCCTCTTCTTCTCCCTTTGTTTCCATTATTTTTTCCTCTCTTTAACTTTTCTTCTAGCTTTAAGCTCTTGTGCGGCTAAACCACACACCTATGACGTACACATCTTTAAATATGTACGCCCATAATACCTGGGGGCTTCTTGTACAGAAGCTTGTTATTATTTTTCGAGCATCAAGCTCACCACATATGTGCCTTTTCCTCATATGTACCTTTTCTTCGCCATTATATGCATCATTATGACTTAAGTTTTGGCCAAGTTGGGTTGCCTGGCTCCTGTGCTTATGCCCTACGTTCCCGTTTGTTCGGCTAGGGCATAAAGGGAGCACCTCTGTGATTCTTACTGCCGGGTCATCCGGATGCGTACCTCAGACTGGGTGAAGCCGAAAGCTAGCGCTCTTAAAGGAATATTCGGTCGGCGGACTAAAGATGTTTTCACACTCATTACACTATGAACCCCCAGATGTCGCGAATACTGCGATTTTTCAATCACAGTTCGGGCATGCACATTAACGCATGTTCACCCAGGGAAAGGAACCCTTAACGGAACTATTCTCTCTGGAAGATGTTTCTTACAATTGCAATGTAATATAACATAGCTAGCCAGATACAACTTGTATGTTCAAGCAACTATGACCCCTACGCCTGGTTTCCACGCATACCCCGGTCTATATTGCCGCTTTGGTATTCGGAAACACTCCACACCTTCGGGTCCAGAGGTCGAAGCGAAAAGGTCTGCCATGAGAATCGTTTTACAATCCGACTAGGGACAATTATGTCAATAGAAGTATATAGTCACTTGGACTCAAAAACTTCTTCCTCTATACCGTCTAATAGGTTGTCTAGCCTACAATCCTATTGGGAATATTTGGTGGCTACCTTTACTTGGTCATATACTAAACTAACTGGAATTTGTTTTCCATCTGACCCTTTAGGCCCGACCCGGGCCATATGATTCGGATCAAGCTTGGTGTACCGTGTCTTCACCATGGCTGTAACGCCCAGGATGCGGCTATATCTCTCACGTGTCGAGGCACGACTTAGAGGCATAACAGCATTGTAGGTTTTGTCGCAAGAAGGGTCATCTTCACACAATCCCATGTAATGAACAAGAATGGAATAAAGAGAGTTGGCTTACAATCGCCACTTCACACAATACATTAATAAATTCATACATCATTCAAAATACACACATAGACCAACTACGATCAAATCCAAATGAAAAGAAGATAACCCCAAATGGTAGATCCCCCATCATCCCAACTGGGCACCACTACTGATCAACCGGAAATGAAACATAGAAACGAGCAAAGGTCCTCCTCGAGCTCCCACTTGAGCCTGGTTGCGTCGCCTGCACTGGCGTCATCGGCACCTGCAACTGTTTTGGTAGAATCTGTGAGTCACGAGGACTCAGCAATCTCACACCCCCGAGATCAAGACTATTTAAGCTTATGGGTAGGAGAAGGTAGTGAGGTGGAGCTGCAGCAAGCACTAAGCATATATGGTGGCTAACCTACGCAAATGAGAGCGAGAAGAGAAGCAACGCAATGGTCGTGAAACTAGAAGTGATCAAGAAGTGATCCTGAAGCTACTTACGTTCATACATAACCCAAACCGTGTTCACTTCACGGACTCCGCCGAAAAGAGACCATCACGGCTACACACGCGGTTGATGTATTTTAATTAAGTCAAGTGTCAAGTTCTCTACAACCGGACATTAACAAATTCCCATCTGCCACATAACCGCGGGCACAGCTCTCGAAAGTTTATACCCTGCAGGGGTGTCCCAACTTAGCCCATCACAAGCTCTCACGATCAACGAAGGATATTCCTTCTCCCGGGAAGACCCGATCAGGCTCGGAATCCCAGTTACAAGACGTTTCGACAATGGTAAAACAAGACCAGCAAGACCACCCGACTGTGCCGACAAATCCCGATAGGAGCTGCACATATCTCGTTCTCAGGGCACACCGGATGAGCGAAGCGTACAGGTACCAACGTAACCCAGGTTGCCAAGCGACGGTCCCCCACGGTGCTCTAGTTTGGACCAACACTCAGAGGAGCACTGGCCCAGGGGGGTTAAAATAAAGATGACCCTCGGGAGCGTGACTCCCAAGGGAAAAAGGCTTAGGTGGCAAATGATAAAACCAAGGTTGGGCCTTGCTGGAGGACTTTTATTCAAAGCGAACTGTCAAGGAGTTCCCATAACACCCAACCGCGTAAAGAACGCAAAATCAAGGAACATAACACCGGTATGACAGAAACTAGGGCGGCAAGAGTGGAACAAAACACCAGGCATAAGGCCGAGCCTTCCACCCTTTACCAAGTATATAGGTGCATTAATTAAAATAAGAGATATTGTGATATCCCAACATATCCATGTTCCAACATGGAACAAACTTCAACTTCACCTGCAACTAGCAACGCTATAAGAAGGGCTGAGCAAAAGCGGTAACTTAGCAAAACAACGATTTGCTAGGAAAGGATGGTTAGAGGCTTGACATGGCAATATGGGAGGCATGATATAGCAAGTGGTAGGTAGCGCGGCATAGCAATAGAGCGAACAACTAGCAAGCAAAGATAGAAGTGATTTCGAGGGTATGGTCATCTTGCCTGAAATTCCGCTAGGAAGAAGATCAAGTCCATGAAGAAGACAAACGGACGTAGTCGAACGAACCCTCACAACTCCAGAACGAAACCGAAGCTAACGAGAGAAGCAAACCGGAAAGAAGCAAACAACATGGTAAACACACAATCATAAACATGGCATGATGCACAATCAAGTATGATGCATGTCTGGTTTAAATGAGGCATGGCATGGCAAAATGCAACAAACAATACTACAAATTAAGTGGAGCTCAATATGCAACGAGTTGCATATTGACAAAACACCACATCAATTATTTAGTTCTCTCCCGTTTATGTACCCAACAAAATTAACTGTGGTTAAGCATGGCAAGAGGTGAAGCATAATAAAACTATCTATTTAGGCAAGTTTAAATGAGGCCAGAAATAACAAATAACAATTCCAGAAAATCCCCATATGTCATTTAGCAATTTAAAGCAAACAACAACTTGGGCTTAGAGGCCGGCTGGGCTGCAGGCTCTCTTCTCTCTCTCACTCTAAAAAAACAGAGATAAGAAAGAAAAGAAAGGGAGGTTGGGGAAGAAGTTGGACAGTGGATAATTTTTCCCCGGACTCACAAAAATGTGCTTGTTCCGAGAAAATAGAAAAGGCCATGATGAAGATTTAATTCAAACTCATTTTGATTTAAATTCAAATGATTTGAATAGGAAGTGAGGTTGGGAAGGTCCCAAAAAATGTTCGGATTTTGGTGGAGCTCCGGAATATGATGAAGAATATATTGCAAGGTTGGAGACCAAGAATTAAGATAACAAAGGATTGGGATAATTTGCAAGTGTGTTATGGTGATTTCCAAATTAAAGAAATATTTAATATAGCTCCTAATATTGGAGGATATTTTATAAAGAGAAGCCACCCTTTCCCTCGATTTAAATAGATCAACCCATCTATGCAATTTATTAGTTTGAGTTGAGATGCAAAGATTAATGACATGATGGCATGATGACATGATGCAATGCAAAAATAAAAGAGCAAGCACAAAAGAAACACACGGTGATCACGAAAATATGGAAGTCTTCTGAAGCGTCGGTCTCGGGGCGTCACAACACTCCTCCACTTACAAGAGATCTTGTCTCGAGATCTAAGGATGGCGCCGGAGAGAAACGAAGAGGAAGAGGTAAAACAAAGTTGCTTCTTTGACAAACGAGTGAAACCCACAAACCTTGAGAGGTTGAACAAATCGAAAGAAAGAATACAATGGAGGTGAACGAGATTGCAAACACTGCGTTAGCAGAGAAGAACAAAGAACATGATGAGAACCGATAGCTTAGGGGACAAGATAGATTTTTAAGCCACTCTGGTTAAAACAAGATAGAGTAGGATTAAGAATGATATAATTTGGACAGCACTCCGACTGAAAATGGAAGGAATTAACATGAACTTGAGAAGATGGGATGATACTTGATGAAATCAACAACACACTGCCTCCGGAACTATTGAAAAATGTCACAAGGGGTAAGAAAGATTTCAGACTGCACTCTGGTTGAGGAAGGAGGCAAAACTTGATAAGATGAGAGAGCTCGAATGAAAACACGACACTCCGGTTAAATGGATAAGCAAGGAAAAGAACATGGTCTCCAAAATGAGATGATGGGTCGAACAAAACATCACAATGCCTTCGGGACAAATGAAAGAGTGGAATCAAGAGAATAAAGAAGAGAACAACAACTTCTATCATAATTGAATTTGAAAGAACCTCCTTAAAAAGAAGGATTGAACGGAGTTGTTGGAAAACCAACAACGAACAGAATAAGCTTGTAGTGGACTTATGGAAACATCTCAACATTATGAGGTGACAAACGGCCACTAAAGGAAGCGATTGATTTGAGTGAGAGCACCAAGGCGATGAAAAACTTCTTTCACCAAGAGGATAGGAGAAAACTTGGATCATTGATAAGCACCATAATAGCAACATACCTTAGGGAAGGCTTTAGGTGAAACATGACACAAGATAAATCCAATGAAGAGATTGGTGGATTTAAAATATCTCATTCTTGACAACATGCGAATCATGAAACGCGAACTCAAATTGTCAAGAATGACATAACACCACCTCAAATGATAAGGTAGAACGAATGCACTTTGGAATGCAGGAAGAAGAATATTTGAGCTCTTCCAACAAGAATCTTGAGAACACTTCGAGAATGAATTAAATCCTTGATGAACCACCATGAAGAAACTCCATGAAGAACTCCGGTAATAAAAGGATGATAGAAAGAAAGAGAAGTTGAAAACACAAGGTGAAGCCTTGCAGTGATAAGATGAAGCTTTGAAATGATATAACCGAGAAAACTTGGAACTCCGGAAAGAAAGATGAACAAATGAAATCAAGAATGTTGATGAACCTCCGGAATAAGGAATTGAATTTAGTTGATGAAACAAGAATAAGAATTACATTATGCTCATCCTTCACCAATTAATTGATGACAAGCAATGGATTTGGCATACTACTTATTCTCGTAGAAAGGATTCAGATAGATATGGCGCAAACTTGGGAAGGTCTTCAACGAACCACCGGTAGGATTGGAAAGAACGAATGAATCTATATGATAACGAAGGAAGAGAACTCTTGAACGAACCACCGTAAGAATTGAAAATGAACGAAGAAAAGATAAAGAAACACTGGGAAGAATTAGAAAATGAACGAAGATACTTGAGAGAATTTAGATACAAGTGAACACAGAGATCCCGAGCTGATTAGATAATACTTGAATGATGCACCGGTATGATTTGGAGAACGAGAGCTGAAAGCTTGAATGAATAATTCTGAGATGATGGGCTCCGGAGAATCAAACTGAAAAGACTCCTGAAATGCTCCGGATGGGTGAAAAGAATTTTCACAATCGAAAACAATTATGAGAGGATGGCATCAAGCTAGAACCATGAATCTTGAAGAGAATGGAGCAAGATTTAAGAGAAACTCTTCTTTGGTCTTAAAATGTTGAGAATGACGATGAGAAACACCACCATGAATTGTTGAGGCACTCCGGAATGAAAATTGGAAAGGCTGAACCAACGATGAAAAGAATTTGAAAGATCTTGGAGAAAGACATATGACTGATGATAACCCATTCTTACGTCAAACTTTGAAAAGAATTTTAGAAGCTCCGGGAAAATTAGAAGAGTCAGGTAAGATCCTGGGAAAAGACCTGTGGGTTAGGGCCCACTCAAAAGAACCACCGTTGAGCGATTGCTTGAAACGAGAGATTGCACCGGTTGAATTAAATGGCTTGAATGAGATAGCATCCTCAAAAGAACTTGAGTGAATTGAGAATGGAAACTTGAATCTTCTGAGATATCTTCATCACTCCGGAACAATTGAATAGCGAGAAGTGGATGATTAAGAGGTGCACCGGTACGAGAAAAACATTTGAAACGAGGAAAAGATATGATCGACAAAGCTTGAATTTAATCCACTGGAGAAGAAAGAGAACGAATAATGATGAAGTTAAGGCTCCGTTAGTATCTTCCTGAGAATCACCGGATAAGAACATTGACGGAAAAGAATGGAGAGACTTCCCATCTATAAGATGGATACTTGATTAAGAAATCTGAGTCCTTGAAGAAAAAGGGTGTGAGGGCGGGGAAAACAAAGACAACTTGGGACGGATGAAGCAAACAGCGTTGCAAAGAACTGAGAATTGATCTCGCGAATGTTGAAATGATCGGATCCACTTGAAAAAGAGCACGTCAGTTGGAAAAGAATTCGCATGACAATCTCGATGATCAAGAAGGATTGGTATTCACATAGAAGTATGAGAACACCGCTTAGGAAAGGTAAGGAATCAACACTTGACTTCGAAGCAACTCGAATACCACAAACCAAAACAAAACAAAGGATTGGCTTAGGAAATAAGCCGGAAACAAACATATGATAGATCCCATATCGTATCATGTGTTGTTGGAAAGATAATCTAGGAGCTACTTGAATTCCCACTTATAAACTCCCGAAACTTTCTGGTTATGGAATTAAGTGTTGGGGATACAAGGGACGCAATATATCTCACCCAAACTAACAATCCCTAGATCCAGCTGTATCCATCCGTCAACACATGACCAAGACAACTCCGGAAATCGTGTACCTCAACCTTCGAAAAGCATCCGTTATACGAGTTATGGCAATACTCCCGAACTCCTGCCCCAGTACTGGGTGGCGTCGAGGTGATCTCACCAACAACTGCATAAAAGAGATTTTCGATGTCGGCGAAACTCGGGTATTCCAGAACTGCAACGATAAAATTGTGACGACAACACCTCGGAGCTCAACTCCCCGGGACACTGCCACAACCCCTAAATGTCAGGAGGCACCAAGAACAATGTTCTTGTCACAAAACCATCGAAACGATTCCAAGATACCCGCGTGATCCTAAAAAAAGTTTTGGTGAAATTTGAGGAGAGGAAAGTCAAAACATCTACGTCAGGAGGCCTCACCAGAGCGATGAAGGGACTGAGGAGTAAAAAGAATCATACACTCTGATATATATAATCCTAAGACTCAAAACATTTTTTTTCTACTCAACAACGTCAGCGATTCGATCAAGAAGGGGGCTCCTAAGTCGGCGATGGCTCTGATTACCAACTTGTAACACCCACGATGCGGCTATCTCTCTCACGTGTCGAGGCACGACTTAGAGGCATAACCACATTGTAGGTTTTGTCGCCAGAAGGGTCATCTTCACACAATCCCATGTAATGAACAAGAATGGGATAAAGAGAGTTGGCTTACAATCGCCACTTCACACAATACATTAATAAATTCATACATCATTCAAAATACACACATAGACCGACTACGGTCAAATCCAAATGAAAAGAAGATAACCCCAAATGGTAGATCCCCGATCGTCCCAACTGGGCACCACTACTGATCAACCGGAAACAAAACATAGAAACGATCAAATGTCCTCCTCGAGCTCCCACTTGAGCCCGGTTGCATCGCCTGCACTGGCGACATCAGCACCTGCAACTGTTTTGGTAGAATCTGTGAGTCACGAGGACTCAGCAATCTCACTCCCGCGAGATCAAGACTATTTAAGCTTATGGGTAGGAAAGGGGTAGTGAGGTGGAGCTGCAACAAGCACTAAGCATATATGGTGGCTAACCTACGCAAATAAGAGCGAGAAGAGAAGCAACGCAACGGTCGTGAAACTAGAAGTGATCAAGAAGTGATCCTGAAGCTACTTACGTTCATACATAACCCAAACCGTGTTCACTTCCCGGACTCGGCCAAAAAGAGACCATCACGGTTACACACGCGGTTGATGTATTTTAATTAAGTCAAGTGTCAAGTTCTCTACAACCGGACATTAACAAATTCCCATCTGCCACATAACTGCGGGCACGACTCTCGAAAGTTTATACCCTGCAGGGGTATCCCAACTTAGCCCATCACAAGCTCTCACGGTCAACGAAGGATATTCCTTCTCCCGGGAAGACCCGATCAGGCTCGGAATCCCGGTTACAAGACGTTTCAACAATGGTAAAACAAGACTAGCAAGACCACCCGACTGTGCCGACAAATCCCGATAGGAGCTGCACATATCTCGTTCTCAGGGCACACCGGATGAGCGAAGCGTACAGGTACCAACGTAACCCAAGTTGCCAAGGGACGGTCCCGCACGGTGCTCTAGTTTGGACCAACACTCAGAGGAGCACTGGCCCGGGGGGGGTTAAAATAAAGATGACCCTCGGAGCGCGGACTCCCAAGGGAAAAAAGGCTTAGGTGGCAAATGTTAAAACCAAGGTTGGGCCTTGCTGGAGGAGTTTTATTCAAAGCAAACTGTCAAGGGGTTCCCATAACACCCAACCGCGTAAGGAACGCAAAATCAAGGAACATAACACCGGTATGACGGAAACTAGGGCGGCAAGAGTGGAACAAAACACCAGGCATAAGGCCGAGCCTTCCACCCTTTACCAAGTATATAGGTGCATTAATTAAAATAAGAGATATTGTGATATCCCAACATATCCATGTTCCAACATGGAACAAACTTCAGCTTCACCTGCAACTAGCAACGCTATAAGAAGGGCTGAGCAAAAGTGGTAACTTAGCCAAACAACGGTTTGCTAGGAAAGGATAGTTAGAGGCTTGACATGGCAATATGGGAGGCATGATATAGCAAGTGGTAGGTAGCGCAGCATAGCAATAGAGCGAACAACTAGCGAGCAAAGATAGAAGTGATTTCGAGGGTATGGTCATCTTGCCTGAAATTCCGCTACGAAGAAGATCAAGTCCATGAAGAAGACAAACGGACGTAGTCGAACGAACCCTCACAACTCCAGAACGAAACCGAAGCTAACGAGAGAGGCAAACCGAAAAGAAGCAAACAACATGGTAAACACACAATCATAAACATGGCATGATGCACAATCAAGTATGATGCATGTCCGGTTTAAATGAGGCATGGCATGGCAAAATGCAACAAACAATACTACAAATTAAGTGGAGCTCAATATGCAACGAGTTGCATATTGACAAAACACCACATCAATTATTTAGTTCTCTCCCGTTTATGTACCCAACAAAATTAACTGTGGTTAAGCATGGCAAGAGGTGAAGCATAATAAAACTATCTATTTAGGCAAGTTTAAATGAGGCCAGAAATAACAAATAACAATTCCGGAAAATCCCCATATGTCATTTAGCAATTTAAAGCAAACAACAATTTTAAACGTTTTAAATGTTATTATCATGATGCGGATGACATATGCAAGTTTTAAGCAATTTTATGGAAATGTTGACATGAGCATGATACGAGGCATTTGTCGCCATGGCGGAAGGAAAAGGGTGCCACGGCGGTGAAACGGAAATAGTGCCATGGCAACATCCCGGTTTCGGCAACTCGATGGAGATGCTGGTGCAGAGGAACAAGTGTGGGTGCGCGAAACTTGCAAGAGTGACGGGGAGTGATCCCGGATACCGGGTGTCCCACATGTCGGTGGCATGGCTTACGGCGAACGTGCAAGGAACAATTCGGACACGGACCAAACATAGGGTGCATCTCATACAACACATGCACTCGATCCACGGACGTCGTCTCGGGGTTATACCTTTGAAGCGTGCCTTTCGAAGCGGATCGGGTTCGACGGTAGTGGAAGTAGTCGTTCTGACGACGGTAGTGGAAGTAGTGGTACACGATGACGATAGTGGCACATCTTGTAGTGGAACTTGGGCGTAGTGGTACACGTTCGTTTCGGATAGGAACTTGACGAATCCGAGTAACTTGGGGTCGACGTCAAGGAACTCGGCGTTTCGATGCGGTGTAGAGGTACATGGCGTCGTACTTCAAGTTACTCGGATGGTCGTGGTGGTACTTGGCGTTTCGTACTTCGTGGTACTTGGCGTTTCGTACAGTTCTCGGCCGAGCATCCGTGTGGTCTTGCCGGTGGTGTACTTGGCGAATCCACGTAGTCGTACACAGGTAGTAGAGGAACTTGACGCATCCAAACGAAGCAACACAAAAGGCCTCGGGTCTTGGTGGTCAACGAAGGGAGGCGGGCGGCGAAGCAGCAGCAACGTGCCAGCACTGTACAGCCACGACGGACACCATGGCCGTGAGGAGGAGGGGCCCTGGCACGAGACCAGCAGCGGGCACGCGCGTGCAGGAAGGCGGTGAGGTCGACAGCTTTCCCAAGTCGCGGTGGAGCGACGGGAACAGCGGTGGACGAGGAAGCAGAGGGGAGGCGTCGCGTGGAGGAGAGTCGACGGGGCGGCGCTCGCCGGAGTCGGGGCCGAAGGGGACGGATTAGGGGCTCCTCCCCTGACGACGGAGCTGACGAGGCATTGGCGCCGGGTAGACAAGGAGGCGGGTGAGGAGGTCCTGGCACGGTGGCAAGCTTGAGGTGGCTGACAACGGAGAGATGCAGGCGCGAGCAGGAGGTTGGGCGCGCGGCGCTCGCGCGTAGAGGCGACGGGGCCGCCGCAGTTGGTCGCACCGCAGCTCAGGGCAGAGCAACACATGGAGAAGGGAGCAGGGCGCGGCGAGCCATGGAGGTCGGCGGTGCCATGGCCGTGCGGGCATACGAGCTCGTGGGGCCGCGGGGTGGTTGGCTTGAGGGGTCTCGCTTCTCTCTCTTTCTCTGCGGGTGCCGGCACGAGCGAGGGAGAGGGAAAGATCGAGAGGAGGGAGTGGCGGCGCAAGGGAGGAGAGCAGGGTGCGGGCTAGGGTTAGAGCTGGTGGGGGCGCCGACTGGGCTTTGGGCTTAGAGGCCGGCTGGGTTGCAGGCTCTCTTCTCTCTCTCACCCTAAAAAAACAGAGATAAGAAAGAAAAGAAAGGGAGGTTAGGGGAAGAAGTTGGACACGCGGATAATTTTTCCCGGACTCACAAAAATGTGCTTGTTCCGAGAAAATAGAAAAGGCCATGATTTAAAGATTTAAATTCAAACTCATTTGATTTAAATTCAAATGATTTGAATAGGAAGTGAGGGTTGGGAAGGTCCAAAAATGTTTGGATTTTTGGTGGAGCTCCAGAATATGATGAAAGAATATATGGCAAGGTTGGAGACCAAGAATTAAGATAACAAAGGCATCGGGATAATTTGCGAGTGTGTTATGGTGATTTCCAAATTAAAGAAATATTTAATATAGCTCCCTAATATTGGGAGGATATGTTATAAAGAGAAGTCACCCTTCCCTCGATTTAAATAGATCAACCATCTATGCAATTTATTAGTTGAGTTGAGATGCAAAGATTAATGACATGATGGCATGATGACATGATGCAATGCAAAAATAAAAGAGCAAGCACAAAAGAAACACACGGTGATCGCGAAAATATGGAAGTCTTCTGAAGCGTCAGTCTCGGGGCGTCACAATGGCCCAGGCCTCTCGCGCACCTTCTCGGCAGGCTGATATCTTCCATAATCGAATACGCCGCCGTGCTCCTTTGAATAGCTCCACGAGCTCCGCCATATTTCCTGGAAGGGAGGCGGATGGCCATAAAGCCTTGGCAACACTCCGCATTCCTTGCCGAACTCGCTCATGCATCTGGGACAGCTCTTGTAGCAGTTCGCCTTGAGATCCGGACATTTCCTCTTTGGGACAGCCAGTCAGCATACCTGCAGACATAAATCTGTCAGTTCCTGCCCTCGCCGAATTATAGGGAGGCAAGTTTGAAAAACATACTGAATATGCCACCTCGTAGTCTCTTATTCTCCTTCATGGAGTCGGCTAGCTGGGCTCGCACGTCTTTTAGTTCTTTGCCCAGCAGGGTGTTGGAATCCTGCAGCTTATTTTTCTCATCCCTGACCCGTGTTAGCACACGCTCGCCCGCGGCTAGTTGCCTTTTGGCCTCTTGTTCACCCGTTTGCGCGACTTTCCGGGCCTCCTTCAGTTGATCCGATGATCCTGCCATGGGGAGTACAAAAAGTATTAATATTACTGGTATATGATTATATTTTCTCGATGGAGGGGAACATTACTAGGTGATGCCTTCTCGGATTTCTCCAGTTCGGCAGTAACAGCAGCTAGCTGGGTCCGACACTTTTCTAGCTCTTGAGACAATAAGTTGTTCTTCTTTGTGAGCACCTGGTTATACCATGATCCTTAAATCAGTTGTATCAAATGCTTCAAGTCTCGGGGGCTACTAGTATATATAATTATCAGATTTGTACAAATGAGTACTTACCCGCATATCTTTCAAATGCTGGTCTATCGCTCTGGTAAGCCCGTCTCGAGCAGCTCGGATGTATGCATCAGCCGAGCTGAAGGCGCTGAATGCCTCTTTTGTAAAGCTGGGGTCGCGAAGAGCGGCCAGCCGGCGCCGATGATTCATAGCGCTTTCCACTTCAGAGTTTGTGACGGATACATCATCTGAATCCTCTGTAGAAGGACAATCCGGCACCACTCTTGCATCCGCCCTCGCCTTTAAGGCAGGGTCTGGAACCTGACTTGTGAAGGCGTGGCCGGTGGGATCCCCGGACATAGTCCGGCGAATGTTTTTTCTGACAAGACACAGCGGATAGTGTCACAGTTTGATGTGACCACCAGGAGGCATGATTAAAAAACCATACCTCTTTGATGAAGGCTCCGCCGTGTTGTCGTTCAGCTTCCTCTTCGAAGATTTGCTCGGCTCGGGCACCGCTCTCTCGGGAGATGTCTCTGGTGCATGTTGAGGCGTCGGGCGCCTCCCCTTTAGAGCATGAAATAGTGCGGTGGGTGAGGTGTAATGAGGAAGCTCTTTCGAAGAAGGTGTCTCTTAATTACTTACATGCGAAGCAAGGAGGAGGCCGGGATAATCGGCGATGATGGGCACTTCTGTGCCATCATAGCTCGCCTGGTAGAATACTCCATCCTCAAGCTCCACAAATATATCCGGATCCTCTTCGAATCCGGGGTCAAGGTCCCGGTTGTGATCCTCTGGCTGTGGGGCGGGGCTATGGATCCCCTTGGTAACCTTCCGCCATTCCTGTTACAAATGGATGGATTGATGCTCGTTAAAAATGACCCAGGGAGAGAATTGAGTAAAGTGGTGGGATTAGAACTCACCCAGCTAGGAGGATTATACATGGAAAATCCATCTCGACGTTTAAGACGAGTGAACTCCTCTTTCTCCCCTTTGAACAGTTCGGCCAATATTTTGGCCAAAGCGGCGGGGGTGTCCGGACCCTTCCGACCGCAGCGTGAGGCGTCATCTTCCCCATTATAGTGCCACATGGGAAGCCCTCTGTATTGGAGTGGCTGGACCCCCCCCCCCCCCCGCACTATGGAAGTCGCCATTACCTCGACTATTGATAGTCCGGCCTGTGCAAGTGTCCGTATCTTGCTCATCAATTGACGGACTTCCGCGCTATCTTCCTCCTCGAGGCTCCGAGAGCGCCAGCTGTGGAGTTTCTTCAACGGAGCATTTGAAAATTCGGGAAGACCCATTCGAACTGGATCAGGGAGAGTGACATCCTCAATATAGAACCATTCTGAGGGCCATTCTTCGGGCGCCTTCTTCGGCGTGCCAGACAGGTATCCAGTCCCGGCTATGCGCCATACTTCAGCGCCGCCCACCTCGAATATCGACCCATCTTGGTTGAGGGACGAGGCAGAATAGCTTCCTCCACAACTCGAAGTGGGCTTCACAGCCCAAGAAAAGCTCGCAAAGGGCAACAAAACCCGCGATGTGCAGGACAAAGGCTGGCGTAAGGTTGTGCAGTTGGAGGCCATAATACTCCAGGAGTCCTCGGAGGAAAGGGTGGATTGGAAACCCGACGCCTCTCAATAAGTAGGGTACGAAGCACACCTATTCCTCCCTAGTTGGATTGGGGAAATTTTCCACCAGAACATCGCCTGTGAAGGAGGTCAATCCTGCTCAGACAGGGACCAGATCCGCGGGGGGAAGGAATCCCTGTGTTTGGAGCTTAACCAACTGCTTGTGTGATATCGAACATCTCTCCCAATTGCCTTTTTCGGAGCCATGGGGGCGGGAGGAAGAACTAGGAGCGCTAGCCATGCTGGAGTGGTTTCTCCTAGCAAGCTCTAAGGATTTTTCGCTTGGTGTGCAATGGATCTGAGATCCAATCTCTTTAAAAAGACGCCTATCTTACATGGCCGAGGTGTTATGTGTAAAAAAATATCCTAACCTCTCGTATTCACTCGACACGTGGAAGCTGAAGCCATGGATGCATAGAAGCCGATGGGTACGACATTAAATGGAAGGCCGAGTACAGTTCTTTGAAGTCATCGGAGGAGGAACCCACCTTACAATGCTGAAGACAATCTGCGCGCCGGACACATCATCATTGAAAGCCTGGTTCGGGGGCTACTGAGGGAGTCCTGGACTAAGGGGTCCTCGGGCGTCTGGCCTATTGGACATGGGCCAGACTGATGGGCTATAAAGATACAAGACTGAAGACTCTCGACTCTCCTTCCCGTGGATGGCAAGCTTGGCGTTCGGATATGAAGATTCCTTTCTCTGTAACCGACTTTGTACAACCCTAGTCCCCTCCGGTGTCTATATAAACCGGAGGGTTTAGTCCGTAGAGGCAATCATAATCATACATGCTAGACTTCTAGGGTTTTAGCCATTACGATCTCGTGGTAGATCAACTCTTGTAATACTCATATTCATCAAGATCAATCAAGCAGGAAGTAGGGTATTACCTCTGTAGAGAGGGCCCGAACCTGGGTAAACATCGTGTCCCTTGTCTCCTGTTACCATCGACCTTAGACGCACAGTTCGGGACCCCCTACCCGAGATCCGCCGGTTTTGACACCGACAGCGGTTCATCCAGACAAAGCCCATGAGTATGTTGAAGATGGCGGTTAATGAAGTAGGCTTGTTAAAGGGCCCAAGCCTGAAGGCGGTTTAAGGCCCGTAAGTGTAAACCGTCATGTATAGGTAACTTGTATTGTAAGGTATGTAAGATAAGTCACCAGGCCGGACACGTTTGTATGAGCCTGCCGGGACTCTGTAGGCCGGAGGGCGTCAACCCATGTATATAAGGGGACGACCCGGCAGCGGCTTAGGGAAAGAAACAACAGATCGAAAGCTAGGCAAAGCGTATTCGCTCCCTGGTAATCGAAACCCTACAATACCACCTCAAACTGGATTAGGCCTTTACCTTCACCGCAAGGGGCCGAACTAGTATAAACTCCTCGTGTCCTTTGTCCCGTTTAACCCCTTTAAGCTAACCTCATCGCCATGGTTCCACAACTAAGTCCTTTCGCTAGGACATCTGCCGTGACAATTCCATGATAGTTGGCGCCACCGTGGGGCCTGCGCACGGTGGTTTTGAGTTCTTGAAGGGCAGCTTCGAAGGGATCAAGGGATACGTTGTGGGCCGGATGACCAAGAGTCATCGCGGCAAGCTCTACATCGACGATGCAGGCTAGGGCCCCGAGGCCGGCTCAATTGAGTACCGGTACCGGGTCCCCTTCGGCGGAATCCACGTCTTCATCGGCAAGATCGGCGAACCAGGCCCTGAGCCGGACATCTGCACCTACATCATCGAGACGGCTCAGCGTGCACGACCCGCCCGGGTTCAACCCACCGTGAAGCGTGCCTTCGTTGGGTTCATCCATGGGGCTGAATTGGAAGGCTCTGTGTCTGGCGGTGAGACGGCCATGTACTCTGATGGTGAGTCATCCACAGGCGAGACCAACTCAATGTATCAACTACAAGATGGACGGCTTGGGGGCTGTTCCGATGGCGACAGTATTCCGGACCCCCATGAGCCGCCGAACAGGGTGGTGATCTTCATGGCTGGCACCCAGCCGGTTCTCGGTTCGACAACCGCTGTGGCTATGACTTCCAGTGCGGTGGTGGTTACAACGGCAGGCGCTGGCGGGTCAGCACGCCCGCCGGCTCAAGTTTTAACAGATCTGTTGGAAGCTCTGGCGACTCTGATGGAGGTTGATGTAACTCTAGACAATCAGGAGCAGCATAAGGCGGAAGTGGCTAAGCTGCGTGATGAGATAGCGCAGGCTAAGATAGAGCTGGCAGCGGAAAACGCTAGGATGGCCACGGAGCGGGCCATTTTAAACGCCCAAGCACAGCGGATTCAAGCAGATTCATACCGGCTCACGGTGGATCAGAACGCGTCTAATGAAGTCTTGAGGAGAAAATACCGGAGTCATTTGCCCTTGGTTTATGAGTCGAGGAACCTCTTCAGCACACCTGGAGCAGGGGCCAGTAACCCGCCGGTGAATAACCAGACGGCTGAAGCACGAGGGGGTGGAGCGCCGGGTCAGGCGCACGTGACGGGTTCTCCATATATGAATAACACACCGCCTCAGCATGTGGTGACGCTGCCGGGTCATTATTCCACCCCTTTGGACATGGTTGCTGCAGCGATGCGACTGGTGGCTCTGCCGGTCGAGGGCGAGACTCCGATAGCGGTTGAAACCCGAAGGGCCAGGGAACTTCTTCAGACAGCACTAGTGCAGCAGCAGGCTTATTCTTATAGTCGTGATCAGATTCATTCGACCCCTCGTCCAAGCCGGAGCTTCAGTAGGCACATTGACTCGCCAGCGGTTTCGAGTACTGAGCAGCGCCGTAATCAACCTCATGAGCATGACCTAGTGCGTAATGGTGCCAATGCACAGGACTTGGTGGACCAGGGCAAAGCACGTCGGGAGGCCGAGCTGGCGGCTCATCAGCATGCGCCGGTTTACCCGACGGCCTCAATTGAGGCGGGTGTAACTTCTAGAGCTCTGGGTGTGCCGTGTTTAACGGGGGCTCTACGAAACGAGCGTCTGCCCAAGGATCATTCAAAGGCCCTCGTAAGGTGCCTAATTACACGGCAGATCAACCCCCTGAGGCTTGGGTGGAGAGTTATGAGATGGCTATGGAGATGCTGGATGTTAGTGAGGCTGCATACGCTAAGTATTTCACCATGATGCTGGAAGGGACGGCTCGCACCTGGTTGAAGGGGCTGCCGGCTAACTCCATTGGGTCATGGGCAGAGATGAAGGCCCGGTTTATCTAGAATTTCAAAGATACATGCAAGCAGCCGATGTCGATCGTGGATTTGGTTTCTTGCGTCCAAGCTGAGGGCGAGTCAACAACCAGCTGGGTGCGCTGGGTCTCAACTATCATACATTCTTCAGATAACATCAACGTCGGCTCAGCGGTTCTAATGTTGGAGAAAAATTTCCGTTTCATTCCACTCAAGCAGAAGCTTGGGCGGCTTAAGCGTCATTGCAACGACATGGGGGAGCTTATGGTGGCTCTTGTCAAGTATGCCGACTCTGATGGTACCAAGGACCCCGACTCCGAGGATGAAAGATCGGGAAAGGGAAAGAAGAGTAGCGGCATGAAGGGACAGCAGTACAACCCTGCCAATCAGGGCGGCAACGGTAAGCGCAAAGCTGATGATTTTGTGGTTAACACCGGTGCGCGAAGTTATAACTAGCGTCGTAAGGGGAGGCTGGCTCAAGGGACAAAATTTAACCTTGAAGCAATATTGAATCAGTCATGTCCCAAGCACGGAACGGAGGAGAGGCCGGCTACCCACCTATGGAAGGATTGCGGTATCATGAGACACTTCAGGGAGTCTGTCCAGCACAACCATGGCCCGGACGGCGGTTCAGGGTCCGGCTCTCATGGTCCGGGTCATGGAGGCGGCGGCTCAAGTTCCGGGTTTCACGGCCAGGGCAATCAAGGTGGTTACAACCAGCAGAATAATCAGGGGAATCAGTAGCAGCAGCAATAGTCTGGTTATCAGAGCAACCCTAAACAATTGAATAGTGGGCAGTACCATGTATTCACCACTAGCTTGTGTAAGCAAGACCAGAAGCTTCATAAGAGGGCGGTGAATGCTGTCGAGCCGGCGGTGCCATGATTCTTGCGGTGGTCGGAGCAGCCTATTGTATGGAGTCGTGAGGATCACCCGCCCCGGGTTGACAATCCGGGTCACCTGGCTTTAGTGGTGGCGCCTCAGGTTGGGGGCTATAAATGTACTAAAGTACTCATGGATGGAGGCAGCAGCATTAATATACTTTATTATGAAACCTTCCGTCACATGGGGCTGACTGACAAAAATCTTAAGCCGTCAAACACTGTATTCCATGGTGTGGTGCCGGGTAAGTCAGCATATCTAGTGGGTAAGATATCTTTGGAAGTTGCCTTTGGAGATGAGCATGATTCTAGACCTGAGACTCTAACCTTCGAAGTGGTCAAGATTAAGAGCCCTTATCATGCTCTGTTTGGGCGGCTGGCTTATGCCAAATTCATGGCGAGGCCTTGTTATGTTTACTTGCAGCTTAAGATGCTGGGTTATAAGGGCACCATCACGGTGCATGGGAGTCGCAAGGTGGCCTTGGAATGTGAAGAAGGTGATGCCGCCTATGCGGAATCAGTTTGTGCAACAGAGGAGCTGAAGTTTTACAAGGATAATGTTGACCCGGCGGACATGACGTCCTTAAAAAAGCCAACCGCGGAGCATGATCCTTCGTTAAAGTTTAAGTCGGCAGATGACACTAAGTTGGTTGATTTTGTTCCTGGCGACTCTTCTAAGCAGTTCAGCATCAGTGCAAATCTGGATCTGAAATAGGAAAGCGCGCTCATCGAGTTCATCCGTGAGAACCGGGACATCTTTGCATGGAAGCCTTCAGACATGCCGGGTGTACCGAGGGAACTCGCTGAGCACACTCTTAATATTGATCCAAAATTTAAGCCGGTCAAGCAATTTCCTCGTCGTTTTAACGAGGAGAGGTGGAAGGCCATTGGTGAAGAGGTGGCCCGGCTCTTGGCGGCCGGGTTTATCGTTGAAGTTTTTCATCCTGAGTGGTTGGCTAACCCGGTGTTGGTGCTTAAGAAGAACGGCACTTGGCGAATGTGTGTGGACTACACGGACTTAAAAAAGGCTTGTCTGGCTGATCCGTTTGCTCTCCCGCATATTGATCAAATCATTGATGCTACGGCGGGTTGTGAGCGTTTGAGTTTTTTGGATGCTTACTCTGGTTATCATCAGATCAAGATGGCAGTTATGGACCAGGAGAAGACAGCTTTCATTACTCTGTTTGGAGCCTTCTGCTATGTCTCTATGCCTTTTGGGCTCAAGAGTGCCCAGGCGACTTACCAGCGGTGCGTGCAGAATTGCCTTCACAATCAATTCGGGCGTAATGTTCATGCGTACGTAGATGACATTGTGGTGAAATCCAGGAAAAGGAGACCCTGATTGATGATTTGAAGGAAATGTTTGATAATCTCTGGGTTTATAAAATGATGCTTAACCCGGCTAAGTGTGTCTTTGGGGTACCGGCGGGTAAGCTTTTGGGTTTTCTGGTCTCTAACAGAGGCATTGAAGCTAACCCGGAGAAGATCAAGGCTATTAATTCCTTGGCTAAACCGGCATGTGTCAATGATGTTCAGCGTTTGGCGGGTCGTATTGCAGCCTTGAGCCGGTTCATAAGCCGGCTAGGTGAGAAGGCTATCCCTCTTTACCAGATGATGAAGAAGACAGACCACTTTTTTTGGAGTGATGCTGCCAATCAAGCATTTGAGGATCTGAAGAGACAGTTGGTTGAACCGCCCGTTCTTGCTGCTCCCATTGATAAGGAGCCTTTGCTGTTATATGTGGCTGCCAATAGCCGAGCTATTATCATTGCTATTGTGGTGGAAAGGAAGGAAACAGGCAAGGAATATCCGGTTCAACGGCCGGTTTACTACATCAGCGAGGTACTTATTGAATCCAAGCAGGGGTATCCGCATTGGCAGAAGCTTGTGTATGGGGTCTTCATGGCAAGCCGGAAACTCAAGCAATATTTTCTTGGTCATCCCATTACTGTGGTTAGCTCTGCTCTTTTAGGGGATATCATCCAGAATAGAGAAGCCATAGGTCAGGTAGCCAAGTGGGCCATTGAGCTTGGACCCCCATGGTTTAAAGTATGTGCCTCGTATGTCCATCAAGTCACAAGCACTCGTGGATTTTATCAATGATTGGACAGAGTTGCAGATGCCAGAGGAAAAGACGGATAACACATATTGGACTATTCACTTTGATGGATCCAGGCAGTTGGAAGGCTCGGGGGCTGGAGTTGTCTTGACTTCCCCACGAGGTGATAAATTTTCTTACGTTATCCGGTTAATGTTCCCTTGTACTAACAATGCAGCTGAGTATGAGGCCTTGCTCCACGGTCTTCAGATGGCTAAAGAGATGAACTTAAGCTGGGTGAGGTGCTTCGGCGATTCAGATCTGGTAGCTCAACAAGTTTCTGGCACTTGGGATTCTAAGGATCCACTTATGGCGGCTTATCGTTGAGAGGTTGATGCTATTGCGGGTCACTTCAAGGGTTATCAAGTTGAACATATTGATCGTAGGAAGAATGAGGCGGCTGATACTTTAAGCCGGTTAGGGTCTCAGCGTAAACCGGTGCCACCTAACACGTTCCTGGATATTCTGCTTAACCCTTCTGTCAAATTACCTACAGAGGAGGATCTTGATATCCCTACCCGGAGGTTCAATTGGTGGCGGCTCTTCATGCCATTCCGGACTGGAAAGTTCTGTATCTGGCTTACATGACCCGGGGCGAGTTGCCTGAGGATGAGGTCTTGGTCAGACAGATAACACGGCGGTCTAAGTCAATGTCGATTGTCAATGGGGAGTTGCACCATCGCAGTGTCACAGGGGCATTTCAGCGTTGCGTCTCTCCTGAAGAAGGTTGTGAGATTCTGTGAGAGATTCACGAAGGAGATTGTGGTCATCATGTCGGCTCTAAATCTCTTGTAGTCAAGGCTTTCCGTCATGGGTTCTATTGGTTGACAGCTCATGCCGATGCTGAGGATTTGGTCAGAAAATGTGACGGTTGTCAGAAGTTTTCATGACGAGCTCATGTGCCGGCTCAAGAATTGAGGATGATTCCAATTACTTGGCCATTTGCAACTTGGGGGCTGGATATGGTTGGGCCTTTCAAGAGGTCCAAGGATAAGAAGACCCACCTTTTGGTGGCAGTTGATAGGTTTACTAAGTGGGTTGAAGCAGAGCCGGTTAGTAAGTGTGATGCAGCAACGGCGGTTCAATTCATCAAGAAGGTGATCTTCCGTTTTGGCTTTTCACACAGCATTATAACAGATAATGGTACTAATCTCTCTAAAGGTGCTATGAAAGAATTTTGTCAACGGGAGCATATTCGACTTGACGTTTCCTCCGTGGCTCACCCTCAGTCCAATGGTCAAGCGGAACGAGCTAATCAAGAGATTCTGCGGGGTATCAAGCCACGGCTTATGGTTTCTTTGCAAAGAACGCCGGGTTGTTGGGCGGAGGAGTTGCCTTCAGTATTATGGAGTATCAATACTACCCCTAACAGCTCTACGGGTTACACACCTTTTTTCATGGTCTATGGGGCAGAGGCGGTTCTCCCTAGTGACATTCGTCACAATTCACCCCGGGTGGTGGCTTACGTTGAAGCTGATAACGAAAAGGCACGTCAAGATGCACTTGACTTGTTAGATGAGGAGTGTGACCTCGCGGCGGCTCGTTCGGCGATTTATCAACAAGATCTACGTCGTTCTCACAGCCGTCGGATCAAAACCAGAACCTTTCAAGAAGGCGACTTAGTGCTCCGGCTCATCCAGGATCAGACGGATATGCATAAGCTATCACCGCCTTGGGAAGGACCTTTTGTGGTCAGCAAGAATCTGCATAATGGATCATACTATCTTATCGATGTTCGAGACCACAAGGACTCACGCAAGTCGGAGGAGGAGACCCGTCGGCCGTGGAATATTGCTCATCTTCGGCTCTACTATACTGGAGCCGCTGGCTCTCATGATGTACATAGTCTGATGATGTATATATTATAAACAGTATAATAAAGCCGGCATCCCAGATAATTTAGGGCCTCTATCGTTTCACTTCCTCGAAGCTGAGTCTTTATCATCGTCTTACATGTTTATTTAAGAGGCTTGACGCCCAAATTACAGGGATCAAAGAGAGTGGAATGCACAACACAGCTCAAACATAGGTCCCTGACGAGCACAACTTGTCAATATGTCACTTGTGGGCTTCCTGTTCAAACATAGGTGTATTCACCAAACAGAACATAGCTTTACTACCCTCTTGACCAGGTTATCTTGTTCAAACATAGGTGTATTCACCAAAGAGGACATAACCTTTCCGGGTCATCCTACCTGTATACCAGCTGCTTCAACTCCATCAGGTAATCCTGATTGACCCGCCGAACTCTTAACAATCAGTCTTTTGCAGTGTATTCACCAAAGATCTTGAGCTTGTTAAGGTTCAAACGGCGGTTTGTCACATGAGAGAACGGCTTACAGATAGTCAGGATAGATCCAGGCTTCATAAGCCGCCTTCCTTGAAACTTGGATAAATTAGCCCGTGATGCATGCTGCTACTCTTACCCCGCGTACTCCTGATAAGTCTATCTTTGAATAAGACCTGAACTTATCTGGGTTCAAATGTCGATTGGGTACTATGAGTGCCGGCTCACGGAAAGCACGTACCTTCCAGTGGCCATCAAGCTAGTTTCATTGAAGAAGAAAATTTTGGCTTGGCGTCCTGCAAAAGCCTCGAATTCTTTGATTTCTTATTTCTTTTCTTTATATGATTTCTTTTTCGCCATCTGGTTTTTACAATCGGGCCAAGCTGCCCTACTTATGGCTCATATTTGAAGCATCTTTTGGGTCTCTACAACCCGACAGGATGGCAGACTCTAAGCCGTCAGAGCATCATCATCTTATGTTTGGAGTTATAGCTCTACAAACTTTAACTGCATAAAACTGCTAAGCTGGCAGTGTAAGCATACACCCAGGTACAGTATTCTGTTATGTCAGTATTATGGTTAGACCGGCCCTGGTTATGGACTATCCATCCCCGGTGTTTTCAATTGGGTACTATGACCCGCCCGGCGGTAAACCGCCAGGGTACTTGTGATCTGCTTGTGTGCAGGGCAATGATCAATCTGATCTGTACAAATCAAGACTATCATAAGCAGAAAGTGATATTTTCTTAAACTAGCAGATCAGCAGTATTGTGCAAAACAGAAACGTGCACGATGGCACGGCAGTTTAAAGTTTCACTACCCTATTACATGGCTCCGTGAGCCAAACAGCATCAAGTGTTTTTAAAAAGGATCAATAGATAAACCGCCCGGCCGTTCACTCTTCTTGGCCTTGTTGACTTGAGGGCTCTGGATCATCCTTTTCTGGTTCTTCGTCCTCCTCCACCGTCTGGAAGTTTGGTATTGACCAATCAATGCCACGTAAGGCGTGGAATTCAGCTTCGTCATCAGTAAGATTCGACGGGTCAATTTCAAAGGCGAAAGTGTGCTTACGAATCGGAGGAATCAGATCCATCACTTTATACGCTGGCGTAGACATCTTCTGGTTTTCTGTGTCGTAAGCCGGCTGATATTTGGAGAGATTGGTTTCTTCAGCAATTACTGTCGCATGAGGACGAATTTCTTTAACACAGGCGGCGAAGTCTTGCTGGTAAAAAGGAGTACCATCTTCCTTCAGGCTTGGATACCCAGTGGTCACCTCTGCCGGGTCTAACTCCGGTACCCATGCCTTGGCACGGCTCAAGGCTGTCACGGCACCGGCTCTTGCACAAGACAGTTTTATCTCTTGTATCCTTGTAGGTAGGATTGACAATTTCTTCAACACATCACTTAGCAGGTTGGGTCCTTGGTTTGTTGGAGAAATGGTGGCTAATGTGCGCTGAGTTCCGGTATATAGCTGTTCAACCAGCGTATGTACGGCTTAAAGCTTCACCAGTACATCTTGATTCAGATTATTGCTCCTTGGACCTGTGTAATATTCATAGATATAATCAGTGGCGGTTTATACAATCACGGAAGAAATTCAATCTCAATGGTCTCATGGCGACTTACCAAAGATAGCAGAAACCATTTGAGACACCCGGCATTTTAAGCTGGTAAGCTCAGTGGTCACCTTTTCTAGATCAACTTCAGCCTTTTCGGCGCGCTGCGTTAGAGCGTTTTTCTCTTTGGCCCAGGAGCTCTTTTTAGCATGAAAGCCAGTCTTCAGTTTTTCTGTTTCCTCCAGGCTAAACTTAAATTTTGAATCAGCCTTCCGGGTCTCAGACTCTTGAATCTCCAGCCGGGTCTTGGCATCTACTAGTTGTGATTGCAGTTCAGCAGCGGCTTCCTATGCAGCCAACAGAGTTACAAATACATTTATATCCGGGTTACAGGAATATAAGTCCCAAGCCTTTTGCAAGCAACAAAACTTGGCACTTGGGGGCTAATGCCTACCAAAGAATTCTTCTTAAAATGATTCATATGATTAAGTCCCAAGCACTTTGCAAGCAACAGTACTTAGCACTTGGGGGCTAATGCATATTTGTTCATATTTCATTACTAGTTCATGATGCCCGCCAGTGCCACAGACAACCACAGCCGGCTCATGGGGGCTACGTCAATAAATTCTAATCTACAAACACTGATAAGTATGGGTTTATTCATACTGATTAGACCGGCCCTTGGGGGCTACAGATGCAAAGTTCATTGTTTAAGAATCCGGCTCAATTATACAGACGAAAGCCGGTCTTGGGAGGATTTTTCAAAGACATTCATGATTCTTCTAAAGTCTACAGTATATTTAAATTAATCATACCCAGTAGACTTGGGGGCTGGCAAGATGGACATAACTTATTTAACCAGAATTCGTACCTCATACTTCTGATGCATTTGCTTCACCATATCAATTTCAAGATCACGGCTGGAGTGTACTTGGCGGAGGTAGCCAAAGAGTACTTCACTGCTGCTCAGTTGTGCATAGTGGGAGATGTCAAACCTCACTTTACGCCTTTCAATAACCTCTTGTTTGGCAGAGTGCTTGGCTAGAACAGTTGGATTTCCCGGTTCTGTAAAGCCGGTGCCAGTGATCACAACGTCATCAGTATGAGTCTCCGACGACTTCACTGGGCTTGATGATTCAGGATTCAAGGGATTGAGTTTTCATTGGTCGCCAGAGAGGTCAGGAATATCTGGTGGAGCATTATAGGCAGGGTCTTCCGGTTGTTTTTCAGACACATCTGGTGCTGGAACTTGCTGCTCCGGTTCAACGACTTTTAGGATATTCAGTCGACTTGGTCACCTTTGTCTTCTTACTAGGCTTTGCTTGGCTGCTGCATGGGTTAAACCGTTAGAGTGTTTCCGTGGAGGTGGAGTGTTCGGTAAGCCGGAGGATAATTCTTCACCTCCACTAGTCCGGATTTGTTGCCGATTCTCGTGCTGCTATTGCTTCAAAAGAAAGTGAGGATCTAAATGAGCCAAGGGGTGCGAAAAACTTACTTTCCGGGTTACTTGTCGAAGTTTCTGTCTTGGCAAAGGTTCTGAGCCGGAGGAAATAGTAGTTACCTCTTCTTCAGTGGCTTGGCTGGCCCCCGTGTCATCCTGAGTATAATCAGTATCAATAAGGTGATTGAAAAAGGAGCCAAGGGAGTCAAGGGCTACCTCCGACTCAGAGTTGTCGTCCAGTTCAAACATGCTGCAGGCGCTTGGTTTCTTCTTATTCTTTTTAGAGGTTTTCTTGGCGGTTTTCCTGGCGGCTTTCTTCGCAGCCCTGGCCTTCTTGGCAGCTTCATGGTCATATTTCTTCTTCCAAAAATCGGAATCAGCCTAAGGGAAGTCATCAAAGGTTGAGTTAATAAAATGTTTAAATGATGAGGTAAGGGTAAGAAAATTGGAGACTCACATCTGGTGGCGGGTTAAGTTTGCAGAAAGGGTTCAGACCCACTTTTATACAATCTTCCGAATCTTCATTCAGAAGGGACTTGGTCATTTCATTGATTGCCTCGTCAGTTAAGCGTACAGAGCTGTGGCGCAACGGATCCTTTATGTCACCAGTGTAAGTACACATTAAGCCGGGCCGGTGGCTCAAGGGTATAATTCGCCAAGAGACCCGGCACCGAACCAAGTCAATGTCGGTTAAACCATTTCCCAGCAGAGCTTTAACCTTTGGAGTGATGGGGGCAAGCTTTGCACGTTCGGCGGAGGTGAGCTTCTTAGGAAGAATATGTTTTGGGCCTAGGCGCTCGACACGGTAACCCGACAAGGGATTCTCATCAGCCGGAGAGGTATCTTTGCAGTAAAACCATGTCTGGTTCCAATCCTTGGGATGACTCGGCAAGCGGGTGTAGGGGAAGATAGCATCTCTTCTTCATTGAATTGAGATTGCGCCTAGTTCCAAACTGGGTCCGTTTGTGAACTCGTTTTGGCGGTTCAAATAAAAGTATTCTCTAAAAAGTTCAACACTGGGTTCCTCTTGAAGGTATACTTCACAGAAGACTTGAAAGTTGCAGATGTTTGACACAGAATTGGGTCCGATGTCTTGCGGATGGAGTTGGAAAAAGTGCAGAACATCTCGGAAAAATTTAGAGCCGGGCGGTGAGAAGCCCCGGTTCATGTGGTCAGAGAAAACAATGACCTCATCATCCTTTGGTTGAGGTCTTTCTTCACCCGGGTTGGGGGCGCGATAATGCATGACATTCTTTGCTGGCAGGTACCCGACTTTCACAAAATCTTTGAGAGTGCCTTCATTAACAATGGAAGGAACCCAATTGCATGAGGTGGTTGTCTTCGGAGGCATTGTGATGAAAAATCCTAAAGGAAATAAAAGTTTTGACCGGTTTAAAGTTGATTCAGTAAGCCGGAAGGAAAATACAACAGTACATATTCAAGTGTGGTAGCTTGAATGGGGTCTAATGATAGGTGGATAATTATAAACCGGTGATCTAAGCCGCCATGATAAGCATCGGTATTTAAG
Source organism: Triticum aestivum (assembly GCF_018294505.1). Taxonomy (NCBI): domain Eukaryota; kingdom Viridiplantae; phylum Streptophyta; class Magnoliopsida; order Poales; family Poaceae; genus Triticum; species Triticum aestivum. The sequence continues at coordinate 478,893,263 of NC_057799.1, forward strand.
AGCTAACAGGAGTAAATTTTACTAAGTGTTGGGACAAACAGGTTTTACAGATTATAGCTATAAGATCGGATCTGCAGCAGTTCAGAAAAAGAAATGAAATATAAACCTAAGGTGGCGGCAGCGGAAAAGTGGAGGTACCCAGATGAGATCTGTTGCAATGAGGATATGATCTGATATCAAAGAACAAGTGTTAAAACTGCTACCGCAAGATCTATATTGTTTTTCGGATCAAAGTTATGCAATCTAGGAAGGAGAAGGTGGAACAGTGATGAATGCCGACGAACAAGGAAACCCTAAGATAGATCTATCAAGAGGAAAGGTGAAAGCTTGTCGATGCTGATGGACAACGGAGGGGCGCCACGACGTTCTGGTACGTTCAGGTCGATGCAGCGGTTGGAGTTGACGCAGTGGATGAAGGTCGACGGCGGCGGAGCTCGGGCGCGCTAGAGCGTTGGGAGGAGAAAGCCGAAGACGAGAAGTCAAAGGGGGAGAATGGAAAGAGGACCCGTGGCCTTATTTATAGGACTGGAAGGATAAGTGGCAGGCGCGAGAATCGAGGAGACAAGGAAATGGATATATGACGGCGTGAGCGCCTCGATTTTCGGAGGTTCATTAAAAGAAAAGATTTATTAGGATTTGGGCCATATGTGGTATTAATAACAGGTGACGTCATGGCGAGCTACCGCAATTTCAGGAGGTGACATCATGGCGGGTTACAACATCTCACAGGAAGATGAAGAAGGATTTTTTCTAAGTGTTGAAGATTGACATGAACAAGTTCAAATCAACCTGGGGCCTAATGTTGGGGATATGACTATTCGATATGACCCGCCCAGGAGGGGCCGGGTTATCCCAATGGCGGTTCATCCAGACAAAGCCCATGAGTATGTTGAAGATGGCGGTTACTGAAGTAGGCTTGTTAAAGGGCCCAAGCCTGAAGGCGGTTTAAGGCCCATAAGTGTAAACCGCCATGTATAGCTAGGTAACTTGTATTGTAAGGTATGTAAGATAAGTCACCAGGTCGGACACGTTTGTATGAGCCGGCCGGGACTCTGTCGGCCGCAGGGCGTCAACCCATGTATTTAAGGGGACGACCTGGCAGTGGCTTAGGGCAAGAAACAACAGATCGAAAGCTAGGCAAATCGTATTCGCTCCCTGGTAATCGAAACCCTAGCAATACCACCTCAAACTAGATTAGGCCTTTACCTTCACCGCAAGGGGCCGAACCAGTATAAACTCCTCGTGTCCTTTGTCCCGTTTAACCCCTTTAAGCTAACCTCGTCGCCATGGTTCCACAACTAAGTCCTTTCGCTAGGACATCTTCCGTGACAATTCCACGACACAGATGACCAGTCCTATTCCCCCACCGAGGTGTATGCTCTAACTTGGGATTTAACTTGGCACGGTTATACTGCTCATATCATGCATATGGTGTCTTGCATTGCATAGTTTAGACATCATATACACAATATTCAACACCATGTTCTTAGTTCAGACATCATATCGAATGCCCTCTGTTTAGCATATAAATCACATATGTGAATTAAATCATGCGATCCTGATTACTTAGGTAACATGTATATGAATTATGTCATGCGATTATGTTTAGTTATTCATCATATCTTTGAATTATGTTGTGCTATGCTATCCAGTTTAGATAGACATGATATGTGTGAAATTATGTCATGCTATCCATTTTAGTTAAACAATATACATGTCAACTATTTCATGCCCTCTTTTTTCCACACTATCTATTGCATCTGTCTCTCATACAATGTCTGTATATTCAACTATGTTTCCTGTTTATCAGCCATTTGAATTGAAGCGGGTGATGCCAGTATCTAGCGGAGTAAAAATACGGTCTTCAAATAAAACAGTGCTACCTCTTGGTGGATATAGCACCCCGGTTGTACATGCACGAGAACCAGCCCTACCACACATAACCCAGACTCTCGCAGATTGTACCTCTACTGCGATGGTCAGAGAACCAGCTTCACCCAATCTAAACCCAACCCCAGCAGATAGTAACCCAGTTCCTGTTGACACAGCACCATCTCCACCACGGAGCTCCCAAACAAGAGCAGTTAGTAAGGCAGCTCCAGTGCCCAAACGGCCAGTACTACCACGGCGAACCCCAACTCCACCATTTAGTATGCCTATCCCTGTGGAGGAAGCACAACCAGCCAGTCGTAGTTTAGCATCTATCGCATTTGATGTTGTTAAATCCTATGTGAGTATCTTCCAATCTTGGAAATATTATACTGAAGATGAAGGAAAATGCAATGCCACTTGCAGGTGTTTGTCCAGGAGTTATGTGTAAGTAATGTTATTGATGGCTAATACTTTGCTTTGTCCCATACATTCTACCTCCATGATGGTTATAATACAGCAAATTTTCCCATTTTTCTCTATAGAGAAGGACCGATTTGGAAACTCAGGATGAGGTAACCTGTGTTGGGGAACGTAGTAATTTCAAAAAAAAAATCCTACGCACACACAAGATCATGGTGATGCATAGCAACGAGAGGGGAGAGTGTTGTCCACGTACCCTCGTAGACCGAAAGCGGAAGCGTTTGACACAACGCGGTTGATGTAGTCGTACGTCTTCACGATCCGACCGATCAAGTACCGAACGCACGGCACCTCCGAGTTCAGCACACGTTCAGCTCGATGACGTCCCTCGAACTCCGATCCAGCCGAGTGTTGAGGGAGAGTTTCGTCAGCACGACGGCGTGGTGACAATGATGATGTTCTACCGACGCGGGGCTTCGCCTAAGCACCGCTACGATATTATCGAGGTGTAATATGGTGGAGGGGGCACCGCACACGGCTAAGAGATCAATGATCAATTGTTGTCTCTATGGGGTGCCCCCCTACCCCCGTATATAAAGGAGCAAGGGGGGAGGCGGCCGGCCTACGAGGAGGGCGCGCCAAGGGGGGAGTCCTACTCCCACCGGGAGTAGGACTCCTCCTTTCCTTGTTGGAATAGGAGAAGGGAAGGGAGAAGGAGAAAGAAGGAAGGGGGCGCCCCCCTCCCTAGTCCAATTCGGACTAGTCCATGGGGAGGGGTGCGGCCACCCTTTGGGGCCTTTCTCTCCTTTCCCGTCTGGCCCATTAAGGCCCAATACGAATTCCCGTAACTCTCCGGTACTCCGAAAAATACCCCAATCACTCGGAACCTTTCCGAAGTCCGAATATAGTCGTCCAATATATCGATCTTTACGTCTCGGCCATTTCGAGACTCCTCGTCATGTCCCCGATCTCATCCGGTACTCCGAACTCCTTCGGTACATCAAAATACATAAACTCATAATAAAACTGTCATCGTAACGTTAAGCGTGCGGACCCTACGGGTTCGAGAACTATGTAGACATGACCGAGACACCTCTCCGAACAATAACCAATACCGGAACCTGGATGCTCATATTGGTTCCCACATATTCTACGAAGATCTTTATCGGTCAGACCGCATAACAACATACGTTGTTCCCTTTGTCATCGGTATGTTACTTGCCCGAGATTCGATCGTCGGTATCTCGATACCTAGTTCAATCTCGTTACCGGCAAGTCTCTTTACTCGTTCCGTAATACATCATCCCGCAACTAACTCATTAGTTACAATGCTTGCAAGGCTTATAGTGATGTGTATTACTGAGTGGGCCCAGAGATACCTCTCCGACAATCGGAGTGACAAATCCTAATCTCGAAATACGCCAACCCAACAAGTACCTTTGGAGACACCTGTAGAGCACCTTTATAATCACCCAGTTACGTTGTGACGTTTGGTAGCACACAAAGTGTTCCTCCGGTAAACGGGAGTTGCATAATCTCATAGTCATAGGAACATGTATAAGTCATGAAGAAAGCAATAGCAACATACTAAACGATCGAGTGCTAAGCTAACGGAATGGGTCAAGTCAATCACATCATTCTCCTAATGATGTGATCCCGTTAATCAAATGACAACTCATGTCTATGGCTAGGAAACATAACCATCTTTGATCAACGAGCTAGTCAAGTAGAGGCATACTAGTGACACTCTGTTTGTCTATGTATTCACACATGTATCATGTTTCCGGTTAATACAATTCTAGCATGAATAATAAACATTTATCATGATATAAGGAAATAAATAATAACTTTATTATTGCCTCTAGGGCATATTTCCTTCAGTCTCCCACTTGCACTAGAGTCAATAATCTAGTTCACATCGCCATGTGATTTAACATCAATAGTTCACATCACCATGTGATTAACACCCATAGTTCACATCGTCATGTGACCAACACCCAAAGGGTTTACTAGAGTCAATAATCTAGTTCACATCGCTATGTGATTAACACCCAAAGAGTACTAAGGTGTGATCATGTTTTGCTTGTGAGATAATTTTAGTCAACGGGTCTGTCACATTCAGATCCGTAAGTATTTTGCAAATTTCTATGTCTACAATGCTCTGTACGGAGCTACTCTAGCTAATTGCTCCCACTTTCAATATGTATCTAGACCGAGACTTAGAGTCATCTAGATTAGTGTCAAAACTTGCATCGTCGTAACCCTTTACGACGAACCTTTTTGTCACTTCCATAATCGAGAAACATATCCTTATTCCAGTAAGGATAATTTTGACCGCTGTCCAGTGATCTACTCCTAGATCACTATTGTACTCCCTTGCCAAAATCAGTGTAGGGTATACAATAGATCTGGTACACAACATGGCATACTTTATAGAACCTATGGCCGAGGCATAGGGAATGACTTTCATTCTTTTTCTATCTTCTGCCGTGGTCGGGCTTTGAGTCCTACTCAATTTCACACCTTGTAACACAGGCAAGAAACTCTTTCTTTGACTGTTCCATTTTGAACCACTTCAAAATCTTGTTAAGGTATGTACTCATTGAAAAAACTTATCAAGCGTCTTGATCTATCTCTATAGATCTTGATGCTCAATATGTAAGCAGCTTCACCGAGGTCTTTCTTTGAAAAACTCCTTTCAAACACTCCTTTATGCTTTGCAGAATAATTCTACATTATTTTCGATCAACAATATGTCATTCACATATACTTATCAGAAATGTTGTAGTGCTCCCACTCACTTTCTTGTAAATACAGGCTTCACCGCAAGTCTGTATAAAACTATATCCTTTGATCAACTTATCAAAGCGTATATTCCAACTCCGAGATGCTTGCACCAGTCCATAGATGGATCGCTGGAGCTTGCATATTTTGTTAGCACCTTTAGGATTGACAAAACCTTCTGGTTGCATCATATACAACTCTTCTTTAATAAATCCATTAAGGAATGCAGTTTTGTTTATCCATTTGCCAGATTTCATAAAATGCGGCAATTGCTAACATGATTCGGACAGACTTAAGCATCGCTGCGAGTGAGAAAATCTCATCGTAGTCAACACCTTGAACTTTGTCAAAAACCTTTTTCGACAAGTCTAGCTTTGTAGATAGTAACACTACTATCAGCGTCCGTCTTCCTCTTGAAGATCCATTTATTTTCTATGGCTTGCCGATCATCGGGCAAGTCATCCAAAGTCCACACTTTGTTCTCATACATGGATCCCATCTCAGATTTCATGGCCTCAAGCCATTTTGCGGAATCTGGGCTCATCATCGCTTCCTCATAGTTCGTAGGTTCGTCATGGTCAAGTAACATGACCTCCAGAACTAGAATTACCGTACCACTCTGGTGCGGATCTCACTCTGGTTGACCTACGAGGTTCAGTAATAACTTGATCTGAAGTTCCATGATCATCATCATTAACTTCCTCACTAATTGGTATAGGCGTCACAGAAACTGGTTTCTGCGATGAACTACTTTCCAATAAGGGAGCAGGTACAATTACCTCATCAAGTTCTACTTTCCTCCCACTCACTTCTTTCGAGAGAAACTCCTTCTCTAGAAAGGATCCATTCTTAGCAACGAATGTCTTGCCTTCGGATCTGTGATAGAAGGTGTACCCAACTGTCTCCTTTGGGTATCCTATGAAGACACATTTCTCCGATTTGGGTTTGAGCTTATCAGGATGAAACTTTTTCACATAAGCATCGCAACCCCAAACTTTAAGAAACGACAACTTTGGTTTCTTGCCAAACCACAGTTCATAAGATGTCGTCTCAACGGATTTAGATGGTACCCTATTTAGCGTGAATGCAGCTGTCTCTAATGCATAACCCCAAAACGATAGTGGTAGATCGGTAAGAGACATCATATATCGCACCATATCTAATAAAGTACGGTTACGATGTTCGGACACACCATTACACCGTGGTGTTCCAAGTGGCGTCAGTAGTGAAACTATTTCACATTGTTTTAACTGAAGGCCAAACTCATAACTCAAATATTCTCCTCCACGATCAGATCGTAGAAATTTTATTTTCTTGTTACGATGATTTTCAACTTCACTCTGAAATTCTTTGAACTTTTCAAATGTTTCAGACTTATGTTTCATTAAGTAGATATACCCATATCTGCTCAAATCATCTGTGAAGGTGAGAAAATAACGATATCCGCCACGAGCCTCAATATTCATCGGACCACATACATCTGTATGTATGATTTCCAATAAATCTGTTGCTCTCTCCATAGTTCCGGAGAACGGTGTTTTAGTCATCTTGCCCATGAGGCACGGTCCGCAAGTACCAAGTGATTCATAATCAAGTGATTCCAAAAGTCCATCAGTATGGAGTTTCTTCATGCGCTTTACACCGATATGACCTAAACGGCAGTGCCACAAATAAGTTGCACTATCATTATTAACTTTGCATCTTTTGGCTTCATTATTATGAATATGTGTATCACTACGATCGAGATCCAACAAACCATTTTATTGGGTGTATGACCATAGAAGGTTTTATTCATGTAAACAGAACAACAATTATTCTCTAATTTAAATGAATAACCGTATTGCAACAAACATGATCAAATCATATTCATGCTCAACGCAAACACCAAATAACACTTATTTAGTTTCAACACTAATCCCGAAAGTATAGGGAGTGTGCGATGATGATCATATCAATCTTGGAACTACTTCCAACACACATCGTCACCTCGCCTTTTACTAGTCTCTGTTTATTCTGCAACTCCCGTTTCGAGTTACTACTCTTAGCAACTGAACCAGTATCAAATACCGAGGGGTTGCTATAAACACTAGTAAAGTACACATCAATAACATGTATATCCAATATACCTTTGTTCACTTTGCCATCCTTCTTATCCACCAAATAGTTGGGGTAGTTCCGCTTCCAGTGACCAGTCCCTTTGCAGTAGAAGCACTTAGTCTCAGGCTTAGGACCAGACTTAGGCTTCTTCACTTGAGCAGCAACTTGCTTGCCGTTCTTCTTGAAGTTCCCCTTCTTCCCTTTGCCCTTTTCTTGAAACTAGTGGTCTCGTCAACCATCAACACTTGATGTTTTTCTTGATTTCTACCTTCGTCGATTTCAGCATCACGAAGAGCTCGGGAATTACTTTCGTCATCCCTTGCATACTATAGTTCATCACGAAGTTCTACTAACTTGGTGATGGTGACTAGAGAATTCTGTCAATCACTATTTTATCTGGAAGATTAACTCCCACTTGATTCAAGCGATTGTAGTACCCAGACAATCTGAGCACATGCTCACTGCTTGAGCTATTCTCCTCCATCTTTTAGCTATAGAACTTGTTGGAGACTTCATATCTCTCAACTCGGGTATTTGCTTGAAATATTAACTTCAACTCCTGGAACATCTCATATGGTCCATGACGTTCAAAACGTCTTTGAAGTCCCGATTCTAAGCCGTTAAGCATGGTGCACTAAACTATCAAGTAGTCATCATATTGAGCTAGCCAAACGTTCATAACGTCTGCATCTGCTCCTGCAATAGGTCTGTCACCTAGCGGTGCATCAAGGACATAATTCTTCTGTGCAGCAATGAGGATAATCCTCAGATCACGGATCCAATCCGCATCTTTACTACTAACATCTTTCAACATAATTTTCTCTAGGAACATATCAAAAATAAACACAGGGAAGCAACAACGCGAGCTATTGATCTACAACATAATTTGCAAAAATACTATCAGGACTAAGTTCATGATAAATTTAAGTTCAATTAATCATATTACTTAAGAACTCCCACTTAGATAGACATCCCTCTAATCCTCTAAATGATCACGTGATCCATATCAACTAAACCATGCCCGATCATCACGTGAGATGGAGTAGTTTCAATGGTGAACACCACTATGTTGATCATATCTACTATATGATTCACGCTCGACCTTTCGGTCTCCGTGTTCCGAGGCCATATCTGCATATGCTAGGCTCGTCAAGTTTAACCTGAGTATTCCGCGTGTGCAACTGTTTTGCACCCGTTGTATTTGAACGTAGAGCCTATCACACCCGATCATCACGTGGTGTCTCAGCACGAAGAACTTTCGCAACGGTGCATACTCAGGGAGAACACCTTTATCTTGAAATTTTAGTGAGAGATCATCTTATAATGCTACCGTCAATCAAAGCAAGATAAGATGCATAAAAGATAAACATCACATGCAATCAATATAAGTGATATGATATGGCCATCATCATCTTGTGCTTGTGATCTCCATCTCTGAAGCACTGTCATGATCACCATCGTCACCGGCGCGACACCTTGATTTCCATCGTAGCATCGTTGTCGTCTCGCCAACTATTGCTTTTACGACTATCGCTACCGCTTAGTGATAAAGTAAAACAATTACATGGCGATTGCATTTCATACAATAAAGCGACAACCATATGGCTCCTGCCAGTTGCCGATAACTCGGTTACAAAACATGATCATCTCATACAATAAAATATAGCATCATGTCTTGACCATATCACATCACAACATGCCCTACAAAAACAAGTTAGACGTCCTCTACTTTGTTGTTGCAAGTTTTATGTGGCTGCTACGGGCTTAGCAAGAACCGTTCTTACCTACGCATCAAAACCACAACGATAGTTTGTCAAGTTGGTGTTGTTTTAACCTTCGCAAGGACCGGGCGTAGCCACACTCGGTTCAACTAAAGTGAGAGAGACAGACACCCGCCAGTCACCTTTAAGCATCGAGTGCTCGCGACGGTGAAACCAGTCTCGCGTAAGCGTACGCGTAATGTCGGTCCGGGCCGCTTCATCTCACAATACCGCCGAACCAAAGTATGACATGCTGGTAAGCAGTATGACTTATATCGCCCACAACCCACTTGTGTTCTACTCGTGCATATAACATCAACGCATAAAACCAGGCTCGGATACCACTGTTGGGGAACGTAGTAATTTCAAAAAAAATTCCTACGCAGATGCAAGATCATGGTGATGCATAGCAACGAGAGGGGAGAGTGTTGTCCACGTACCCTCGTAGACCAAAAGCGGAAGCGTTTAACACAACGCGGTTGATGTAGTCGTACGTCTTCACGATCCGACCGATCAAGTACCGAACGCACGGCACCTCCGAGTTCAGCACACGTTCAGCTCGATGACGTCCCTCGAACTCCGATCCAGCCGAGTGTTGAGGGAGAGTTTCGTCAGCACGACGGCGTGGTGACAATGATGATGTTCTACCGACGCGGGGCTTCGCCTAAGCACCGCTACGATATTATCGAGGTGTAATATGGTGGAGGGGGCACCGCACACGGCTAAGAGATCAATGATCAATTGTTGTCTCTATGGGGTGCCCCCTACCCCCGTATATAAAGGAGCAAGGGGGGAGGCGGCCGGCCTACGAGGAGGGCGCGCCAAGGGGGGAGTCCTACTCCCACCGGGAGTAGGACTCCTCCTTTCCTTGTTGGAATAGGAGAAGGGAAGGGAGAAGGAGAAAGAAGGAAGGGGGCGCCCCCCTCCCTAGTCCAATTCGGACTAGTCCATGGGGAGGGGTGCGGCCACCCTTTGGGGCCTTTCTCTCCTTTCCCGTATGGCCCATTAAGGCCCAATACGAATTCCCGTAACTCTCCGGTACTCCGAAAAATACCCGAATCACTCGGAACCTTTCCGAAGTCCGAATATAGTCGTCCAATATATCGATCTTTACGTCTCGGCCATTTCGAGACTCCTCGTCATGTCCCCGATCTCATCCGGTACTCCGAACTCCTTCGGTACATCAAAATACATAAACTCATAATAAAACTGTCATCGTAACGTTAAGCGTGCGGACCCTACGGGTTCGAGAACTATGTAGACATGACCGAGACACCTCTCCGGTCAATAACCAATAGCGGAACCTGGATGCTCATATTGGTTCCCACATATTCTACGAAGATCTTTATCGGTCAGACCGCATAACAACATACGTTGTTCCCTTTGTCATCGGTATGTTACTTGCCCGAGATTCGATCGTCGGTATCTCGATACCTAGTTCAATCTCGTTACCGGCAAGTCTCTTTACTCGTTTCGTAATACATCATCCCGCAACTAACTCATTAGTTACAATGCTTGCAAGGCTTATAGTGATGTGTATTACTGAGTGGGCCCAGAGATACCTCTCCGACAATCGGAGTGACAAATCCTAATCTCGAAATACGCCAACCCAACAAGTACCTTTGGAGACACCTGTAGAGCACCTTTATAATCACCCAGTTACGTTGTGACGTTTGGTAGCACACAAAGTGTTCCTCCGGTAAACGGGAGTTGCATAATCTCATAGTCATAGGAACATGTATAAGTCATGAAGAAAGCAATAGCAACATACTAAACGATCGAGTGCTAAGCTAACGGAATGGGTCAAGTCAATCACATCATTCTCCTAATGATATGATCCCGTTAATCAAATGACAACTCATGTCTATGGCTAGGAAACATAACCATCTTTGATCAACGAGCTAGTCAAGTAGAGGCATACTAGTGACACTCTGTTTGTCTATGTATTCACACATGTATCATGTTTCCGGTTAATACAATTCTAGCATGAATAATAAACATTTATCATGATATAAGGAAATAAATAATAACTTTATTATTGCCTCTAGGGCATATTTCCTTCAACCTATGCTAATATCTCTGCTATCTTCAAGAATGCTTGGTGGCTGTATCGGAATTACCTGAAGAAAACGTACTTCACTGGCAAAGAAACTCATCAAATTCCCTTACGTTCTCCTAAGACACATTTACTGGACGATGACTGGGAACGCCTTGTTCTGTACTGGTCCCGAACCAAGAATGTGGTAAAGTCTATGAGCTCATTTTTTTAAGTACGGTATTCTTGTGTCTTACTATAGTCTGTTCATGTAGAACAAGTGCTTAACCTGAAGAACAACTATTTCTAATTTAAGATTCCATTGCTATCGTGCATACTTCTTTGCTCTTGTATTACTGTATTTACTCATACAAACTTATTTTTAAATTGAAGGATCCAATCGAAACTCCAATGGCACATCAGGTATGTTCAGGCATGTTTCTTTAACAGGTTTGCTCTTATCAATAGCTCTGTTGATTTCAATTTCAATTGTGTATACAGTTGACTTCTCATATCATGCACATTACTAGCATCACAACAGAGCCAATAGTGTTGTTGTACATGTAGATCCGTGGTACCCATCTGAAATCTTGTTGTGCCATGTAGTTTCCCATGCTTTGTATTCTTTCACTGCTGCTTTGTCTTGAACTGATATGATTTGAACCGTGTCTCTATTTTGATTTGGCAAGACAATGCAGTGACCATAGGACATAGATATATGTTTGTTTGATGCTTTTATTATACTTGGCAATAGGAGACTTGGTAGTTTAATCCTGTCCACCTTACTAATGAAATGGTTCACCGAAATGAGTTTCATATACTAGTACATGCTAAACCTGTTACGTGTCTGCTTGTTTCTTCTTTTAGAATGCTGACAGAATATTGGGGAAGAGTGCCTTATTAAGCAACAGTAAAGGAAGTAATGCAGATAAGGTTCAGGATAGTGAGATATCCTTGTTGATCTCCCACAAAGCTGATAAAATAGCTAAGGAAGACTATCTTGAAGACAGTGAGACAACCCCAAAGTCCTGTCTTGGTTTAGTGTTCGAGTTACTGGCCACTACCGCTTGCACAAGCTATTCAAACTCACTGTCTGAATCAGTTTGGTTTCTTGAGTCTCAACTACAAGCTGAAAGACATAGATCAGCTGTGATGCGACAAGAAGCGGAAGGACTGCGGAAGTCCCTGGAGCATTCATATGCATACTTTCTGGTGCAACAGCAAGCGTTGGAGGATTTTAGCGCCAAACAGGACAAAGCTAATAAGCTTGCTAAGCTTATTGCCAGCATGGTGGATACCCAGGATAACGTTTCTTGAGCTCTTCTGAAGTTGTTTCAGTTATGCTCTTGTTTTGCTGTCGTGTTTATTTGCACTTGTGGCCTATTTTGATGGCCAGTGTATGTAATATGCTGCTTTGTTCCCTATATTTGCACTGCTGACGAACTTTGATGCCTAGTGGATGTAATATGTGTAATAGCTGTAATAGGCTAGCGTTAGTTGCTTGCTTATTTATTTCCTTATTGACTTGTTTAGTTGTTTGCTTGTAGTCACTGTAGTTCTTTTTCCGCGTTTTTCTAGTGGCCACAATAACCTATTTTTGGTAACTAGGCCACAATAATCATGGCAACACACGCATTGTTGTAACCATGGGCCTCCTGCGGGCCGTAGTATCCATGGGCCTTCTACAGGCTGTAGTATCCATGGGCCTTCTACGGGTCGTAGGATCCATGGGCCTTCTATGGGTCTTAGGATCCATGGGCCTTCTACGGGCCGTAGGATCCATGGGCCTCCTGTGGGCCGTAGGATCCATGGGCCTTCTACGGGCCGTATGATCCATGGGCCTTCTACGGGCCATAGGGTCCATTGGTCTTCTACGGGTCGTATGATCCATGGGCCTTCTACGGGGCATATAATCATTTCGCCAAACATGGGCCATAATATTCCTGGACCATAATGGGCCGTTAATAGGCCGTATTTGATAACGCTATGAAAACAGCCCAACGGGTTAACGGGCCACAAACGGGCCCAATGTAACCACGGGCTGAATTTGGCCCACAAACGGAACAGGCCAGTAACGGACCGTAACTAACCGAATTCTAGAAATGAGCCCAAGAATAAATGGGCCCTTAGAAGGCCGAAAGTTAACACGGGCTGTAAACGGCCGACGGAATAATGGGCCGTTAATGGGTATAAAGCGATACACTGTTCATTATGGGCCAGTTTCATCTCGGGTCTTTATTGGGCCTAGAGTTACGAAGGGCCTCATATGGGCCGAAAGACATCATGGGCCGGAAGTAACAACGGGCTGGAATCATATTGGACGGCCCAGATGAAGCTACTTGGCTTAATTCCGATAGGCCGTAACGGGCCGGGAGTTAGCGGGCCGTAAATGGGCGATATACGAAGAGGTCGTTAACAGGCTTTCCGTGGCCCGGCCCGTTACCTTTTGACCAAGTCAAATGGGTCGGCCTTTTCGCCGGAATGGGCCTCTGTTGGGCCGTGCCACATGTCGACGTATCATAGGCGCCTCCTGTCCAATGAGTGGATGACATCTGTCCCAACGGTGAGCCAACACGTGTTTCCTCTGGCCAATGAGAATTTTACACGTGGAAAATCGCCATTGGTCCGAACTGTTAACGGGTTATCGGATCCAAAACCGGACGCGATAGCTTAACGGCGACCTGTTACGGTGGATGCCATGTGTCGGTCACCCTTGACGAAAACACTTCTATGACGCGCGATTTATCGTCATGGAAGTGGACACTTCCGTGATGATAATTTTGGTAATGTCATGGAACACTTCTACGACAGCACAGGTATGACTATCTTGATTCTGTCATAAAATCATCATGGATGTACATGCATGACAGAAAACATGACCTACTGTGAAAAACACGTATCATCACGGAAGTGTCTTTTTTTTGTAGTGTCTATCATGTATGCAATGCTGTGTACCAGACCTGATGTGTGCCTTGCTATTAGTTTAGCAGGGAGGTACCAAAGTAATCCAGGAGTGGATGGACAGCGGTCAAGAACATCCTGAAATATCTGAAAAGGACTAAGGATATGTTTCTCGTTTATGGAGGTGATAAAGAGCTCATCGTAAATGGTTATGTCGATGCAAGCTTTGACACTGATCCGGATGACTCTAAGTCACAAACCGGATACGTATTTATATTGAATGGTGGAGCTGTCAGTTGGTGCAGTTCTAAACAGAGCGTCGTGGCGGGATCTACGTGTGAAGCAGAGTACATAGCTGCTTCGGAAGCAGCAAATGAAGGAGTCCGGATGAAGGAGTTCATATCCGATCTAGGTGTCATACCTAGTGCATCGGGTCCAATGAAAATCTTTTGTGACAATACTGGTGCAATTGCCTTGGCAAAGGAATCCAGATTTTACAAGACAACCAAGCACATCAAGAGATGCTTCAATTCCATCCGCGATCAAGTCAAGGAGGGAGACATAGAGATTTGCAAGATACATACAGACCTGAATGTTGCAGACCCATTGATTAAGCCTCTCTCACGAGCAAAACATGATCAGCACCAAGACTCCATGGGTGTTAGAATCATTACTATGTAATCTAGATTATTGACTCTAGTGCAAGTGGGATACTCAAGGAAATATGCCCTAGAGGCAATAATAAAGGTGTTATTTATATTTCCTTATATCATGATAAATGTTTATTATTCATGCTAGAATTGTATTAACCAGAAACTTAGTACATGTGTGAATACATAGACAAACAGAGTGTCCCTAGTATGCCTCTACTAGACTACCTCGTTAATCAAACATGGTTAAGTTTCCTAGCCATAGACATGTGTTGTCATTTGATGAACGGGATCACATCATTAGAGAATGATGTGATGGACAAGACCCATCCGATAGCTTAGCACTATGATCGTTTAGTTTATTGCTATTGCTTTCTTCATGACTTATACATGTTCCTATAACTATGAGATTATGCAACTCCCGAACACCAGAGGAACACTTAGTGTGCTATCGAACGTCACAACGTAACTGGGTGATTATAAAGATGCTCTATAGGTGTCTCCAATGGTGTTTGTTGAGTTGGCATAGATCGAGATTAGGATTTGTCACTCCGATTGTCGGATAGGTATCTCTGGGCCCTCTCGGTAATGCACATCACTATAAGCCTTGCAAGCAATGTAGCTAATGAGTTAGTTGCGGGATGATGCATTACGGAACGAGTAAAGAGACTTGCCGGTAACGAGATTAAACTAGGTATGATGATACTGACGATCGAATCTCGAGCAAGTAACATACCGATGACAAAGGGAACAACGTATGTTGTTGTGCGGTTTGGCCGATAAAGATCTTCGTAGAATATGTAGGAGCCAATATGAGCATCCAGGTCTTGTATTAGTTATTGACCGGAGATGTTTCTCGGTCATGTCTACATAGTTCTCGAACCCGTAGAGTCCGCACGCTTAACGTTCGATGACGATTCCTATTATGAGTTTATGTGATTCGATGTACCGAAGGTTGTTCGGAGTCCCGGATGAGATCACGGACATGACGAGGAGTCTCAAAATGGTCGAGACATAAAGATTCATATATTGGAAGGCTACATTCGGACACCAGAATGGTTTGGGTCGTTTCGGGTAAGTTTCGGAGTACCGGGGGTTACCAGACCCCCCCCCCCGGGAAGTTATTGGGCCTCATGGGCCTAGTGGTGGAAGAGAGGAGGCAGGCCAAGGTGTGGCGCGTGGCCCCCCTATCCCAAACCGAATTGGACTAGGGCTAGGGGGCCGGCCCCCCCTTTCCTTCTCTTCTTCCTCTCCTTCCTTCTTCTCCTACATGGACTAGGAAAGGGGGAAACCTTCTCCTATTAGGTGTAGGAATCCCCCCCTTGGGCGCGCCCCTTGTGGCCAACCCTCCTCCTCCTCCCCTTCTTTATATACAGGGGAGGGGGCACCCCATAGACACACAAGTTGATCTTTAGCCGTGTGCGGCGCCCCCCTCCACAGTTTTCCAGCTCGTTCATATTGTCGTAGTGCTTAGACGAAGCCCTGCGTCGGTAACTTCATCATCACCGTCACCACACCGTCGTGCTGATGAAACTCTCCCTCGGCCTCAACTGGATCAAGAGTTCGAGGGACGTCACCGAGCTGAACGTGTGCAGATCGCAGAGGTGTCGTGCGTTCGGTACTTGATCGGTTGGATCGCGAAGACGTTCGACTACATCAACCGCGTTACTAAACGCTTCCGCTTTCGGTCTACGAGGGTACGTGGACACACTCTCCCTGCTCGTTGCTATGCTTCTCCTAGATAGATCTTGCGTGATTGTAGGAATTTTTTTGAAATACTACGTTCCCCAACACAGCAAGGATTGATGACTTAAAACACAAAATAAAACAAGCAAAGACTCATATCCTACAAGACGCTCCAAGCAAAACACATATCATGTGACAAATAAAAATATAGCCTCAAGTAGAACACCGATAGTTGTTGGAAGAAAACGAGGATGCCACTCGGGGGCATGCCCAAGCTTAGTTGGTCGCTCATTTTTGGATAATAGTTTGGGATGCCGGGGCATCCCCAAGCTTAGGCTTTTGCATCCTTCCTTCATCCATCGTAAGATAACTCAAAACTTGAAAACTTCAATCACACAAAACTCAACAAAACCTTCGCGAGATCCGTTAGTATAACAATAATAAATCACTACTATAAGTGTTGTATCAAACCAATTCATATTTTGTTTTTGTATTATATCTACTGTATTCCAACTTTTCTATGGCAAAAACTCATCAAAGAAAGCAATAGAGCCATCAAAATAAGCACACAACACAAAGAAAACAGAATCTGTCAAAACAGAATCCTCTCCTTCCTTCTTCTCCTACATGGACTAGGAAAGGGGGAAACCTTCTCCTACTAGGTGTAGGAATCCCCCCCCTTGGGCGCGCCCTTGTGGCCGGCCCTCCTCCTCCTCCCCTCCTTTATATACAGGGGAGGGGGCACCCCATAGACACACAAGTTGATCTTTAGCCGTGTGCGGTGCCCCCCTCCACAGTTTTCCAGCTCGGTCATATTGTCGTAGTGCTTAGGCGAAGCCCTGCGTCGGTAACTTCATCATCACCGTCACCACACCGTCGTGCTGACGAAACTCTCCCTCGGCCTCAACTGGATCAAGAGTTCGAGGGACGTCACCGAGCTGAACGTCGAGTACTTCGGTAACTCCAAAAATTCTGAAAATATAGGATGACCTGAGAAATTTGTATATTGATCTACTGCAACTGGAATGGGTATTTTATCGCTCTTTGGTAAAAATTGATAATTATTTTTGTGAGCGCAAAACTTTCTGTTTTTTCAGCAAGATCAAACAACTATCACCCAAGAAGATCCTAAAGGCTTTACTTGGCACAAACACTAATTAAAACACAAAAACACAATCATAACAGTAGCATATATGCTAACACTCAAAAACAGGAAGCAAAAAGCAAAAATAAATTTTATTCATTGCATTGCCTCCCAACAAGCGTAATAGTTTTACGCCCTTAGCTAGGCATAAAGCAAGGATCTAAGTTTTGTCATCTTTGGTTCAAGATCCATAAGAAGCCCTCATGATTGATTCATAAGGTGGCCTGATTTTTGTTCTAGGAAAGTGTTCCATACCCTTCCTCAAAGGAAATTGGAACTTAATATTGCCTTCTTTCATATCAATCACAGCACCGATAGTGCGTAAAAATGGTCTACCAAGAATAATTGGACAAGACAGATTGCAATCAATATCAAGAACAAGAACATCATTAATTCTTCCCATAGGCTTTTTAATAGTAGAATCCGCCAAGTGCAAATTCAAGGAACATTCTTCAAGATTTGTAAGACCAAGCACATCACATAAAGATTTCGGAACTGTAGAAACACTAGCACCCAAGTTACACAAAGCAGAACACTCATAATTTTTAATCTTGACTTTGATAGTAGGTTCCCATTCATCCTGCAATTTTCTAGGAATTGATACTTCTAATTCCAATTTTTCTTCAAGAGCTTTCATCATAGGATCAACAATATGTTTAGTAAAAGCTTTATTTTGTTCATAAGCATGGGATGAATTTATCATGGATTGCAACAAAGAAATATAATCAATCAAAGAGCAACTATCATAATTAAAGTCTTTGTAATCCAAAAGAGTGGGCACATCACTAGTTAAAGTTTTGACCTCTCCAAACCCAGTTTCATCAATTTTCTCAACAAGATTTTCACCCTTAGAAATATTGGGACACCTTCTACCTAAAGTTGACTCTTCTCCAGTCCCTTTTTCATCAATATTAACTTTACTAAATAAAGAATCAATAGAAGACCAATCATTTTAAGATCTTCATCACTTTTGCAAGAATAATCACTAGAAAAAGCTTTCTCTAAAATTTCTCTTTTAGCTCTAAGAATAGCATTTATTTTCTTACTTTCATCAATAGAAACATAAAGAGCTTTAATTGATTCATCTACTTTAGGCACGAAAAATTTCATCTTGAGATTTTCCACATCATGAGCAATTCTATCAACACTTCTAGACAAATCATCAATCTTATTCAACTTTTCTTCTATGGAATTGTTGAAAACTTTTTGTGTGTTGATAAATTATTTAATATTATTCTCAATATCAGATGTGTTCCTATTATTATTTGTAAGATTTCTTCCCATAGGAATTACCATAATTATTTGAGGAATTACTAGGAAAGGCCTAGGATTAAAATTACCTCTATAAGCATTGTTATTGAAATTATTTCGAGAGATAAAATTCACATCTATGGCATCACTATTTTGCTCAATCAAAGTAGACAAAGGCATATCATTAAGATCAATAGGAGCACTTCTACTAGCAACCAAGTTCACAAGAGCATCAACTTTCACTTAAAGAAGAAATTTCTTCAACCGAATTAACCTTTTTACTAGTAGGAGCCCATTCGGTATGCCATTGCGAATAATTTTCCATGATATTATCAAGTAATTTGGTGGCTTAACCCAAAGTAATTTACATAAAAGTACCACCCGCGGCGGAATCTAAAAGATTACGAGAAACAAAATTTAACCCCGCATAAAAAATTTGTATGATCATCCAAATATTTAACCCATGAGTTGGGCAATTTCTTAGCATCATTTTCATCCTTTCCCAAGATTGTGCAACATGCTCATGTTCAAGTTGCTTGAAATTCATGATCTGGGTTCTAAGGGAAATAATTTTTGCAGGAGGAAAATACTTAGTGATAAAAGCATCTTTGCACTTATTCCAAGAACCGATACTATTGCGAGGCAAAGAAGAGAACCATTTTTTGTAGAATCACGCAAAGAAAACGGAAATAATTTCATCTTGACCACATCATTGTCGAGATCTTTTTTTTGCATATCGCATAATTCCATGAAGGTATTAAGATGGGATTCGACATCCTCATTAGGAGTGCCGGAAAATTGGTCTTTCATAACAAGATTAGCAAAGCAGTATTAATATCACAAGTCTTCGCACTAGTGGCGGGAGGAGCAAGCGCAGTGCCAATAAAATCATTGTTGTTGCTATTTGAGAAATCACATAAGTTGGTGTTCTCTTGAGTCATGATGACTACACAACAATATTGCACTCAAAAACAGATCCGGCAAGAAAACGGTGAACGGAAAAAGAGAGAGGCGAATAAAACGGCAAATTTTTGTGAAGTGGGGGAGAGGAAAACGAGAGGCAAATGGCAAATAATGTAAATTGCGAGGAGATAATATTTGTGATTAGGAACCTGGTTATGTTGAAGACCCTCCCCGGCAACGGCGCTAGAAATTCCTTTTGATGTCGCTTGAAGCTACGTCGGTATTTCCCCAAAAAGGAAGGGATGATGCAGCACAGCGGCGGTAGGTATTTCCCTCAGAACCAAGGTTATCGAACCAGTAGGAGAACCAAACAACACAACGTAAACAGCCCCTGCACACAAATAACAACACCTCGCAACCTGACGTGTTGAAGGGGTTGTCAATCCCTTTCGGGTAACGGTGCCAAAAATTGGCGTGCGGACGGGAATAAGTTGTAAATATTGATAGATCGAACACGGACAAAATAAATAACGATAAATTGCAGCAAGGCATTTTTGGGTTTTTGGTTTAATAGATCTGAAAATAAAAGCAAATAAAAGTATATCGCAAAGGCAAATAATATGAGAAAGAGACCTGGGGGCCGAAGGTTTCGCTAGTGGCTTCTCTCGAGAAAGATAGCAAACGGTGGGTGAACAAATTACTGTTGGGCAATTGATAGAACCTCAAATAATTATGACGATATCCAGGCAATCATCATTACATAGGAATCACGTCCAAGATTAGTAGACCGACTCCTGACTGCATCTACTACTATTACTCCACAGATCGACCGCTATCCAGCATGCATATCTACTGTATTAAGTTCATGGAAAAACGGAGTAATGCAATAAGAGCGATGACATGATGTAGACAAGATCCGTTTATCTATTGCATTAGATATAGATCCCATCTTTTTATCCTTAGTAGCAATGATACATACGTGTCGGTTCCCCTTCTATCACTGGGATCAAGCACCGTAAGATCGAACCCACTACCGGGCACCTATTCCCATTGCAAGATAAATAGATCAAGTTGGCCAAACAAAACCCAAATATCGGAGAAGAAATACGAGGCTGTAAGAGATCATGCATAAAAGAGATCAAAGAAACTCAAATACTTTCATGGATATAAAAACATATGACTGATCATAAACTCAAAGTTCATCGGATCCCAACAAACACACCGCAAAAGAGTTACATCATATGGATCTCCAAGAGACCATTGTATGGAGAATCGAGAGAGAGAGAGATGAAGCCATATAGCTACTAACTACGGACCCGAAGGTCTACAAAGAACTACTCACGCATCATCGGAGAGGCACCAATGGAGGTGGTGAACCCCATCTGAGATGGTGTCTAGATTGGATCTGGTGGTTCTGGACTCTACGGCGGCTGGATGAATATTTCGTCGAATCCCCTAGGGTTCTGGGATTTTTGGGGTATTTATAGAGCAAAGAGACGGTCCCGGGGGCACCCGAGGTGGGTACAACCAACTAGGGCGCGCCAGGGCCTGGCGCGCCCTGGTGGGTTGTGCCCCCTCGGGGCACCCCCTAGGTGCAACCAGGGCCCATTGCCTTCCTTCTGTCCCATAAAAAATCTCCGTAAAGTTTCGTGGCATTTGGACTCCGTTTGATATTGATTTTCTGGGATGTAAAAAACATGGAGCAACTGGCACTTGGCACTATGTCAATAGGTTAGTACCAAAAAATGATATAAAATGATTATAAAACATCCAAGATTGATAATAAAACAGCATGGAACAATCCAAAATTATAGATACGTTGGAGACGTATCAGCATCCCCAAGCTTAACTCCTACTCGTCCTCGAGTAGGTAAGTGATAAAAACAGAATTTTTGATGTGGAGTGTTGTTCATCAAGTCATATCATATTCTTTTGTTTATAGCATGGACATTTGGACTTTTATGTTATTCAAAGCAATAGTCCAGTTTTGACATAATAATTTAGATACTCAAGCATATAAACAAGCAACCATGTCTTTCAAAATATCAACGCTGAAATAAGTTATCCCTAGCCCATCATGCTCAAACATTGATCCATTCATGAAACACACTCGAATATTAACTACACCCAATGCTTGAGCACGATCATATTGCCTCCTAGTTGGTGCTTTTTATAAGAGAAGATGGAGACTCAAATTTCAAAATAAAAATTGCATACAGTAAAAGAAAGGCCCTTCGCAGAGGGAAGTAGGGATTTGTAGAGGTGCCAGAGCTCAAAGCGAAAAATTTGAGATAAAAACATTTTGGGAGGTGTATCCATCCCACCAACGAAAACGACTTAGAGTTCCAAACAGTTTCTATGCTAGATATGCCATAGGCGATTCCCAAACAGAAAATAAAATTTATTCCTTTTTCACCATAACTTTCACTTTCCATGGCTAGCCGTATCCACGGGTGCCCTCCATACCAACACTTCCCAAGGAATTTATTATTTGACAACATAAAGTAAATTCATTTTTGTTTTTGCATTTCGGGACTGGGCATCCCTAATACCATTGCCTTACTCTCGTGCAATGACAAGTGAATAAACACTCATCTTGAGAATAACACATCTAGCATGGAAAATATTAGCCACCCATTAGCGTTCTGTGAGCGAAACAAACACACAAAAGAGAAGTTTATTTTGAAAATTAGAGGTGGCACATGCAAATTTGCTTAGAACGGCAAAAGAATAATGCATATAGGTAGATATAGTGGACTCATGTGGCAAAACTGGTTTAAAGGATTTTGGATGCACAAGTAGAAGTCATACTTAGTGCAAAATGAAGGCTAGCAAAAGACTGGGAAGCGACCAACCAAGAAACCGATAATCTCATAAGCAAGCATTAAGCATAATTAACACCGAATAATGCACCACAAGTAGGATATAATTTTCATTGCATGATTATCGACTTTCGTGCATGCATAGGGAATCACGAACCTTAACACCAATATTCTTACTAAAGCATAATTACTCATCAACATAACTCACATATCACATCATCATATCTCAAAACTATTACTAAGAATCAAGTTTTTTTGTCCAATGATCTTCATGACATTTTTTTCTTTATCCTTCTTGGATATCTATCACTTTGCCACTAATTTTTATGTGTTGCTTTTCATAATCTCAACCAAATATAAGTGAAGATCATGAGCATAACAAATTTTCCTTCTCTCAAAATAATTTAAGTGAAGCAAGAGAGAATTTCTTCAAAATTTTACTAACTCTCAAATAAATCTAAGTGAAGCAAGAGAGTATTTCTTCAAAAATAACAAAGCACACCGTGCTCAAAAAGATATAAGTGAAGCACTAGAGCAAGTCCTAGCTCATAAAAGATTTAAGTGAAGCATAGAGAGCAATTCTAAAAAGTCATGACATAATTTGGCTCTCTCAAATAGGTGTGTCCAGCAAGGATTGATGACTTAAAACACAAAATAAAACAAGAAAAGACACATATCATACAAGACGCTCCAAGCAAAACACATATCATGTGACGAATAAAAATATAGTCTCGAGTGAAATACCGATAGTTGTTGGAAGAAAGCGGGGATGCCACTTGGGGGGCATCCCCAAGCTTAGTTGGTTGCTCATTCTTGGATAATAGCTTGGGATGCCAAGCATCCCCAAGCTTATGCTCTTACATCCTTCCTTCATCCATCGTAAGATAACCCAAAACTTGAAAACTTCAATCACACAAAACTCAACAAAAACCTTCATGGGATCCGTTAGTATAAGAATAATAAACCATCACTATAAGTGTTGTATCGAACCAATTCATATTTTGTTTTTGTATTATATCTACTATATTCCAACTTTTCTATTGCAAAAATTCATCAAAGAAAACCATAGAGCCATCAAAATAAGCACACAACACAAAGGAAACAGAATCTGTCAAAACAGAACAGTCTCTAGCAATCTGACTACTTAGAATACTTCGGTATCTCCAAAAATTCTGAAAAAATAGGGCGACCTGAGAAATTTGTATATTGATCTACTTCAATTGGAATGGCTATTTTAGCGCTCTCTGGTAAAATATGATAAATATTTTTGTGAGCGAAAACTTTCTGTTTTTTTCAGCAAGATCAAACAACTATTGCCCAAGAAGATCCTAAAGGCTTTACTTGGCACAAACACTAAATAAAACACAAAAAACACAATCATAACAGTAGCATAATTGTGCTAACACACAAGAACAGGAAGCAAAAAGCAAAAATAATTTTATTCATTGGGTTGCCTCCCAACAAGGGCTATAGTTTTACGCCCTTAGCTAGGCATAAAGCAAGGATCTAAGTTTTGTCATCTTTGGTTCGAGATCCATAAGATGCCCTCATAATTGATTCATAAGGTGGCTTAATTCTAGTTCTAGGAAAGTGTTCCATACCCTTCCTCAAAGGAAATTGGAACTTAATATTGCCTTATTTCATATCAATCACGGCATCGATAGTGCGTAAAAAGAGTCTACCAAGAATAATGGGACAAGACGGATTGCAATCAATATCAAGAATAATAAAATCTATGGGCGCATAATTCCTATTTGCAAGAATAAGAACATCATTAATCCTTCCCATAGGCTTTTTAATAGTGGAATCTGCCAAGTGCAAATTCAAGGAACATTCTTCAAGATTGGTAAGACCAAGCACATCACATAAAGATTTCGGAATTGTAGAAACACTAGCACCCAAGTCACACAAAGCAAAACACTCATAATTTTTATTCTTTACTTTGATAGTAGGTTCCCATTCATCATACAATTTTCTAGGGATTGAAACTAATAATTCCAATTTTTCTTCCAAAGCTTTCATCGTAGCATCAACAATATGTTTAGTAAAAGCTTTATTTTGTTCATAAGCATGGGGTGAATTTATCATGGATTGCAACAAATAAATACAATCAATCAAAGAGCAACTATCATAATTAAAGTCTTTGTAATCCAAAATAGTGGGTACATCACTAGCTAAAGTTTTGACCTCTCCAAACCCACTTTCATCAATTTTCTTAACAAGATTTTCACCCTCCGAAATATTGGGACGCCTTCTACCTAAAGTTGAATCTTCTCCGGTCCCTTTTTCATCATTCTTAACTTTACTAAACAAGGGATCAATAGCAGAGACACCAATCATTTTAAGATCTTCATCACTTTTGCAAGAATAATCACTAGAAAAAGCTTTTTCTAAAAATTCTCTTTTAGCTCTAAGCATAGCAGTTCTTTTCTTGCTTTCATACATAGAAACATAAAGAGCTTTAATTGATAGATCTACTTTAGGCACAAAAATTTTCATCTTGAGATTTTCCACATCATGAGCAATTCTATCAACACTTCTAGACAAATCATCAATCTTATTCAACTTTTCTTCTATGGATGTGTTGAAAACTTTTTGTGTGTTGATAAATTCTTTAATATTGTTCTCAAGATCAAAGGTGTTCCTATTATTATTGTAAGATTTATTTCCATATGAATTACCATACTTATTAGAGGAATTACTAGGAAAAGGCCTAGGACTAAAATTACCTCTATAAGCATTGTTATTGAAATTATTTTGAGAGATAAAATTCACATATATGGCATCAATCAAAGTAGAGAAAAGCATATCATTAAGATCAATAGGAGCACTTATACTAGCAACCAATTTCACAAGAGCATCAACTTTTTCACTCAAAGAAGAAATTTCCTCAACCGAATTAACTTTTTTACTAGTAGGAGCCCTTTCGGTATGCCATTGCGAATAATTTGCCATGATATTATCAAGCAATTTGGTGGTTTCACCCAAAGTAATTTCCATAAAAGTACCAACCGCGGCAGAATCTAAAAGATTACGAGAAACAAAATTCAACCCCGCATAAAAATTTCGTATGATCATCCAAAGATTTAACCCATGAGTTGGGCAATTCCTTAGCATCATTTTAATCCTTTCCCAAGATTGTGCAACATGCTCATGTTCAAGTTGCTTGAAATTCATGATCTGGGTTCTAAGGGAAATAATTTTTGCGGGAGGAAAATACTTAGTGATAAAAGCATCTTTGCACTTATTCCAAGAATCAATACTATTGCGAGGCAAAGAAGAGAACCAAATTTTTGCAGAATCACGCAAATAGAACGGAAATAATTTCATATTGACCACATCATTGTCCACATCTTTTTTATTTTGCATATCACATAATTCCACGAATGTATTAAGATGGGACGCGGCATCCTCATTAGGAGTACCGGAAAATTGGTCTTTCATAACAAGATTCAGCAAAGCAGTATTAATATCACAAGTCTCCGCACTAGTGGCGGGGAGGAGCAAGCGGAGTGCCAATAAAATCATTGTTGTTGGTATTCGAGAAATCACATAACTTGGTGTTCTCTTGAGTCATGATGACTACACAACAAGATTGCACTAAAAAACAGATCCGGCAAGAAAACAGCGAATGGAAAAAGAGAGGCCAATAAAACGGCAAATTTTTGTGAAGTTGGGGAGAGGAAAACGAGAGGCAAATGGCAAATAATGTAAATTGCGAGGAGATGAGATTTGTGATTAGGAACCTGGTTATGTTGAAGATCCTCCCCGACAACGGAATTCTTCTTGATGGCAGCTGGAACTACGTCGATACTTCCCCGGAGAGGGAGGGATGATGCAGCACAGCGGCGGTAGGTATTTCCCTTAGTTATGAAACCAAGGTATTGAACCAGTAGGAGAACCAAGCAACACAACGTAAACAGCCCCTGCACACAAATAACAACACCTCACAACCTGATGTGTTAAAGGGGTTGTCAATCCCTTTTGGGTAACGGCGCCAGAAATTGGTGCGTGACGGTAAAAAGGTTGTAATAGATTGGATAAATAGATCACGAATAAAATAAAGTGCAGCAAAGTATTTTTGTATTTTTGGTTTAATAGATCTGAAAATAAAAGCAAATAAAAGAGTAGATCGCAAGGCAAATATATGAGAAATAGGACCCGGGGGCCGTAGGTTTCACTAGTGGCATCTCTCGCGAAAAATAGCAAACGGTGGGTAAACGAATTACTGTTGGGCAATTGATAGAACTTCAAATAATTATGACGATATCCAGGCAATGATCATTACATAGGCATCACGTCCAAGATTAGTAGACTGACTCCTGCCTGCATCTACTACTATTACTCTCACACATCGACCGCTATCCAGCATGCATCTAGTGTATTAAGTTCATGGAGAAACGGAGTAATGCAATAAGAACGATGACATGATGTAGAAAAGATCCGTTTATCTATATGGCGGTAGATATAGATCTTGTCTTTTTATCCTTAGTAGCAACAATAAATACGTGTCGGTTCCCCTTCTGACACTGGGATCAAGCACAGTAAGATCGAACCCACTACCGGGCACCTCTTCCCATTGCAAGATAAATAGATCGAGTTGGCCAAACAAAACCCAAATATCGGAGAAGAAATACGAGGCTATAAGAGGTCATGCATAAAACAGATCAAAAGAACTCAAATACTTTCATGGATATAAAAACATAGATCTGATCATAAACTCAAAGTTCATCGGATCCCAACAAACACACCGCAAAAGAGTTACATCATATGGATCTCCAAGAGACCATTGTATGGAGAATCAAGAGAGAGAGAGGAAGCCATCTAGCTACTAACTACGAACCCGAAGGTCTACAAAGAACTACTCATGCATCATCAGAGAAGCGCCAAATGGAAGTGGTGAACCCCTCCGTGATGGTGTTTAGATTGGATCTGGTGTTTCTGGACTCTGTGGCGGCTGGATGAATATTTTGTTGACTCCCCTAGGGTTCTGGGATTTTTGGGGTATTTATAGAGCAAAGAGGCGGTCCGGGGGGCACCCGAGGTGGGCACAACCCACCAGGGCGCGCCAGGAGGCCCTGGCGCGCCCTGGTGGGTTGTGCCCCCCTCGGGGCACCCCCCAGGGGCAACCAGGGCCCATTGCCTTCCTTCTGGCCCATAAAAAATCTCCTAAGTTTCGTGGCATTTGGACTACGTTGATATTGATTTTCTGCGATGTAAAAAACATGGAAAAAATAGCAACTGGCACTTGGCACTATGTCAATAGGTTAGTACCAAAAATGGTATAAAATGATTATAAAACACCCAAGATTGATAATAAAACAACATGGAACAATCAAAAATTATAGATACGTTGGAGACGTATCAATAAGCATCGCAGCCCCAAACTTTAAGAAACGACAGCTTTGGTTTCTTGCCAAACCATAGTTCATACGGTGTCGTCTCAATGGATTTAGATGGTGCCCTATTTAACGTGAATGCAGTTGTCTCTAATGCATAACCCTCAAAACGATAACGGTAAATCGGTAAGAGAGATCATAGATCGCACCATATCTAATAAAGTACAGTTACGACGTTCGGACACACCATTACGTTGTGGTGTTCCATGTGGCGTGAGTTGTGAAACTATTCCACATTGTTTTAAATGAAGGCCAAACTCGTAACTCAAATATTCGCCTCCGTGATCTGATCGTATAAACTTTCTTTTCTTGTTACGATGATTCTTTACTTCACTCTGAAATTCTTTGAACTTTTCAAATGTTTCATACTTGTGTTTCATTAAGTGATATACCCATATCTGCTCAAATCATCTGTGAAGGTTTAGAAAATAATGATACACGCCGCGAGCCTCAACACTCATCAGACCGCATACATCGGTATGTATTATTTCCAATAAGTCAGTGCCTCGCTCCATTGTTTCGGAGAACGGAGTCTTAGTCATCTAGTCCATGAGGCATGGTTCACAAGTATCAAGTGATTCCAAAAATCCATCTGCATGGAGTTTCTTCATGCGCTTTACACCAATATGACCTAAACGGCAGTGCCACAGATATGTTGCACTATCATTTTCAACTTTGTATCTTTTGGCATCAATATTATGAATATGTGTATCACTACGACCGAGATTCAATAAACCATTCACCTTGGGTGTATGACCATAGAAGGTTTTATTCATGTAAACAGAACAACAATTATTCTCTGACTTAAATGAATAATCGTATTGCAATAAACATGATCTAATCATATTCAGGCTCAACACAAACACCAAATAACATTTATTTCAGGTTCAACACTATTCCCTAAGGTAGAGGGAGTGTGCGATGGTGATCGGATCAACCTTGGAATCACTTCCAACACACATCGTCACTTCGCTCTTAACTAGTCTCTGTTCATTCTACAACTCCTGTTTTGAGTTACTAATCTTAGCAACTAAACCGGTATCAAACACCCAGGGGCTACTATGAACACTAGTAAAGTACACATCAATAACTTGTATATCAAATATACCTTTGTTCACTTTGCCATCCTTCTTATCCGCCAAGTATTTGGGGTAGTTCCGCTTCTAGTGACCATTCCCTTTGCAGTAGAAGCACTTAGTTTCAGGCTTAGGTCTAGCTTTGGGCTTCTTCACGGGAGTGGCAACTTGCTTGCCATTCTTTTTGAAGTTCCCCTTCTTTCCCTTGCCCTTTTTCTTGAAAATAGTGCTCTTGTTAACCATCAACACTTGATGCTATTTCTTGATTTCTACCTTCGCTAATTTCAGCATCGTGAAGAGCTTGGGAATTGTTTTCGTCATCCCTTGCATATTATAGTTCATCACGAAGTTCTAGTAACTTGGTGATAGTGACTAGAGAACTCTGTCAATCACTATATTATCTGGAAGATTAACTCCCACTTGATTCAAGCGATTGTAGTACCCAGACATTCTGAGCACATGCTCACTAGCTGAGCTATTCTCATCCATCTTGTAGGCAAAGTACTTGTCAGATGTCTCATACCTCTTGACTTGGGCATGAGTCTGAAATACCAATTTCAGCTCTTGGAACATCTTATATGCTCCGTGGTGTTCCAAACGTTTTTGAAGTCCCGGTTCTAAGCCGTAAAGCATGGCGCACTAAACTATCAAGTAGTCATCATACCGAGCTTGCCAAACGTTCATAATGTCTGCATCTGCTCCTGCAAAAGGTCCGTCACCTAGCGGTGCATCAAGGACATAATTCTTCTATGTAGCAATGAGGATAATCCTCAGATCATGGATCCAGTCTGCATCATTGCAACTATCATCTTTCAACTTATTTTTCTCTAGGAACATATCAAAAATAAACGGGGAGCTATAACGTGAGCTATTGATCTACAACATAATTTGCAAATACTATCAGGACTAAGTTCATGATAAATTAAAGTTCAATTAATCATATTACTAAAGAACTCCCACTTAGATAGACATCCATCTAGTTATCTAAATGATCACGTGATCCATATCAACTAAACCATGTACGATCATCACGTGAGATGGAGTAGTTTCCAATGGTGAACATCACTATGTTGATCATATCTACTATACGATTCACGTTAGGCCTTTCGGTCTCAGTGTTCCGAGGCCATATCTGTATATGCTAGGCTCGTCAAGTTTAACCCGAGTATTCTGCACGTGCAAAACTGGCTTGCACCCGTTGTATGTGAACGTAGAGCTTATCACACCCGATCATCACGTGGTGTTTCGGTACGACGAACTGTAGCAACGGTGCATACTCAGGGAGAACACTTATACCTTGAAATTTAGTGAGGGATCATCTTATAATGCTACCACCGTACTAAACAAAATAAGATGCATAAAGGATAAACATCACATGCAATCAAAATATGTGACATGATATGGCCATCATCATCTTGTGCCTTTGATCTCCATCTCCAAAGCACCATCATGATCTCCATCGTCACCTACTTGACACCTTGATCTCCATCGTAGCGTTGTTGTCGTCTCGCCAACTATTGCTTCTACAACTATCGCTATCTCTTAGTGATAAAGTAAAGCAATTACATGGCTATTGCATTTCATACAATAAAGCGACAACCATAAGGCTCCTGCCAGTTGCCGATAACTTTTACAAGAACATGATCATCTCATACAACAATTTATATCTCATCACGTCTTGACCATATCACATCACAGCATGCCCTGCAAAAACAAGTTAGACGTTCTCTACTTTGTTGTTGCAAGTTTTACGTGGTTGCTACGGGCTTCTAGCAAGAACCGTTCTTACCTACGCATCAAAACCACAATGATTTTTCGTCAAGTGTGTTGTTTTAACTAAAGTTGGAGAAACAGACACCCGCTAGCCACCTGTGTGCGAAGCACCACAGTAGAACCAGTCTCATGAACGCGGTCATGTAATGCCGGTCCGGGACGCTTCATCCAACAATACCGCCGAATCAAAGTAAGACGTTGGTGGTAAGCAGTATGACTATTATCGCCCACAACTCTTTGTGTTCTACTCGTGCATATCATCTACGCATAGACCTGGCTCAGATGCCACTGTTAGGGAACGTAGCATGCAATTTCAAAAAAAATCCTACGATCACGCAAGATCTATCTAGGAGATGCATAGCAACGAGAGGGGGAGACTGTGTCCACGTACCCTCGTAGACCGAAAGCGGAAGTGTTATGTTAACGCGGTTGATGTAGTCGAACGTCTTCGCGATCCAACCGATCCAAGTACCGAACGTATGGCACCTCCGTGTTCAGCACACGTTCAGCACGATGACGTCCCTCGAGCTCTTGATCCAGTAGACGGTCGAGGGTGAGTTTCGTCAGCACGACAGCATGGTGACGGTGTTGATGATGTGATCCGCGCAGGGCTTTGCCTAAGCACTACGACAATATGACCGAGGTGGTAAACTATGGAGGGGGGCACCGCACACGGCTGAGGAACAATTGATGTGCTTTGGGTTGCCCCCCTGCCCCCGTATATAAAGGAGGAGGGGAGAAGGCGGCCAGAGTGGGGGGTCCAACTAGGAGTCCCAATCCTAGTTGGACTCCCTTTCCTTTTCCGGAGAAGGGAAAGAGGGAAGGGAGAGGAAGAGGAGAAGGAAAGGGGGGCGCGCCCCTCCCTAGTCCAATTCGTACACCCTATAGGGAGGGGGCGTGACCACCCATTGTGGGCTGCCTCCCCTCTCACCTATGGCCCATGCAGGCCCAATATTCCCCCAGGGGGTTCCGGTAACCTCCCGGTACTCCAAAAAATACCCGAACCTTTCCGAAACCATTCCGGTGTCCGAATACCTTCGTCCAATATATCAATCTTTACCTCTCGACCATTTCGAGACTCCTCGTCATGTCCGTGATCTCATCCGGGACTCCAAACAAACTTCGGTCATCAAAACACATAACTCATAATACAAATCGTCATCGAATGTTAAGCATGCGGACCCTACGGGTTCGAGAACTATGTAGACATGACCGAGACACATCTTCGGTCAATAACCAATGGCGGAACCTGGATACTCATATTGGCTCCTACATATTCTACGAAGATCTTTATCGGTCAAACCACATAAAAACATACGTTATTCCCTTTGTCATCGGTATGTTACTTGCCCGAGATTCGATCGTCGGTATCATCATACCTAGTTCAATCTCGTTACCGGCAAGTCTCTTTTCTCGTTCCGTAATGCATCATTCCGCAACTAACTCATTAGTCACATTGCTTGCAAGGCTTATTATGATGTGCATTACCGAGAGGGCCCAGAGATACCTCTCCGATACTCGAAGTGACAAATCCTAATCTCGATCTATGCCAACCCAACAAACACCTTCGGAGACACCTGTAGAGCATCTTTATAATCACCCAGTTACGTTGTGACATTTGATAGCACACAAGGTGTTCCTCCGGTATTCGGGAGTTGCATAATTTCATAGTCAAAGGAATATGTATAAGTCATGAAGAAAACAATAGCAATAAAACTCGATCATTATGCTAAGTTAACGGATGGGTCTTGTACATCACATCATTCTCCTGATGATGTGATTCGTTCATCAAATGACAACACATGTCTATGGTTAGGAAACTTAACCATCTTTGAATAATGAGCTAGTCTAGTAGAGGCTTACTAGGGACACTATGTTTTGTCTATGTATCCACACATGTATCAAGTTTTCGGTGAATACAATTCTAGCATGAATAATAAACATTTATCATGATATAAGGAAATATAAATAACAACTTTATTATTGCCTCTAGGGCATATTTCCTTCAACGGGGGCCGGCGCCACCACGCGCATTGGAGTGCGCCTCCGCCTAGGCAGTGAGGCCATCACAACCACGGGCGGCCGCCTCCTTCCCTTCGTCGGCCTCCGGCAGTGGCTCGCTGAGTGAGCGGCCGCACAAGAAGACGCAAGGGCTGCCTGGGGAAGGAGCTGACGCGGTGGGCGCGGCCATTGGGGATCTGGGGAAGAACTAAAGGAATTGAGGGGGAGGCTCGACCTCTGGGCGGCCACGGCGATGGCGGCTCCTGCCTCATCCGGGGGCGGGATGGGCTCTGCGCGGCAACAGCTACGGCGGCCTCTGCCCCAGCCGAGGGCGGGATGGGCGGCGGGCCTCTGCCCTAGTCGAGTTAGATGTGAAGATAAGGCAAGCGAAAAAAAAGCAAGGCATTTTTTCTTTTTTCTTTCAATGACAGGTGGACCCCACATGGCTCCACACATGATCACAGCTGTCATGGTTTTGTCACGGCAGATGTCCTAGAGAAAGGACTTAGTCATGGAGCCATCGCTACGGATTAGCTTAAAGGGGTTAAAGCGGACAAGGGACGCAAGAGAGTTTTATACTAGTTCGGCCCCTTACGATGAAGGTAAAAGCCTACGTCTAGTTATGATGGAATTGATGTGGTTTCGATGACCAGGGAGCGAATACGCTTGGCCTGAGTCTCGAGTTGTTGTCTGTCGTTCCTGAACCGCTGCCGGGTCGTCCCCTTATATACATGGGTTGACGCCCGTCGGTTTACAGAATCCCGAGGCCGGCTCATAATCGTGTCCGGCTCGGTCTCTGCTACTTCTATCTTACAACACAAGTTTACATATCAACGCCGGTTTATGTCTACAGGCTTTAAACCGGCTTTGGGCCCTGGGCCTTCATAAAGCGTCACCGTCTGTCTTCATGGACTTCGGATACAGATGAACTACTTATGGGGTTAACCCGGCCTCTCCTGGCCGGTTTACACCCAGTGGTAATATCCCCAACAACAGCGTTACCATCCGTCACCGTTACCTGCCAGGTGTTAAGTGGTGCCACATCAGCCTGACTGGTGGGCCCATCTGTCATAAACATGCTTAACCGAGACAAAACCGCCAATCAGTGGTTTTTGCAAAATGATTACAGAAGACGTGGTGCTTTTTGCAACAAAAGTGTAGCGTAGTGTTTTCTGCAAACCTAGCCTTCAAAGTGGTGGTTTTGTGCAATTTACTCAACTTGTTCCTCTCATGCTTGTCCGCCTGAACCATTAGCTCCTTTTGCTGCCGCATCATCGCCTCTATCTCCTCATGATCTTGTTTCTCATGCATGGTTTGTTTCTCTTGCTCCTCTTCCTCATACATCTGGTAGAGTTTCTTCATCAGATTCTCCAGAGGAACAGTAATGTCTATGAAATCAAGACAGGTATTGGCATATAGTGGCTCCTCCGTAAACTTCGAAGAGACATAGAACCACCGTTCTGTGAAGCTCAGGACCACGGTGATGGACTGGCACTGCAACGTAAAGAGAATGTCATGAAGTTTCACACCAAGCCCTTTTATTTTATTTTTTCATTTTTTTGAAAAGGAAATATATTAACATCACTCCCTTTTTTTGAAAAGGGGACGACGATAGTCGGACTGACAAACCCAGCCAGACCCATAGAGAACCTTGTCTGCATCCTCGCCCTTGAGACCATTCTCGGCGGCGTTATAGAAGAGCTTCTCCACCTCTTCGACCTTGTGGGCGATTCCGGCAGCGGGGTAGAGGGTCACATTGGCCTTCAGCCCGACAGCGACCGAGTTGGTTTCCTCCACATCCTCAGCCTTGATCCTGCTCCAGACGGCGAGGGAGGTGAACTCCCCGGCTGGTGGCAACATCCGGGCGTACTCACTCATCTAGACTGGAGTCGATCTCCAGGTCCAATCAATCGCGACAAACCTATACAACGTGTATGCGACAGTTCGAGGGCACAGCGAGACTGAGGGAAGCCTCGCATCAGGGCAGCTCCAGATGGGTCGGCCCAGGTGCGCTTGAGGGCACATCCTCGTTTTTTAATCTTTTTTCACATTTTTTGTTTTTGTTTTGTTTTTTTTACTTTTTTACACTCCCGAAAATTATAAAATAAATATTAAATATATATATTTTTTACATTATATTTTGGAAAATGTTAATATGCATTTAAAAATGTTAAATATGTATTATATGTTGACCATGTATACGAAAAATGTATACAATGTGTGAAAAAGTTGATGATGTATTTTAAAAAATGTTAATCAAGTGTTTGAAAAACAAGTTAACAAGTATTTCAAAAAGTTTAGTCAAGCATTTGACAAATGTTAAATATATATAGAAAAATTGTTGACCATATATTCAAAAAAGTTGAACCAGTACTTCAGAAAGGCTAAATGTGTATAGAAAAATTGTTGACCATGTAGTCAGAAAATGTTGAACTTATATTTTAAAATGCTAAATGTGTATAGAAAAAATGTTGACCATGTATTAACAAAAAGATAACCTTGCATTGAAATAATGTTAAATATGTATAGATTTTTTTACCATGTATTCAGAAAATGTTAAACTTGTATTTGAAAATGTTAATAAATCATTTGAGAAAAAATGTTAAATATGTATAAATATTGACCATGTATTCAGAAAATGTTAATCTAGTATTTGAAAATTTGTAATCAATCATCTGAAAAATGTAAAAAATGTTGGCCATGTGGTAAAAAAATGTTGGCCATGTAGTAAAAATGTTAAAATTGTATTTGAAGAACATATATTAGAAAAATGTATTAGATATATAACAAAAATGTATATTGGAAAACGGTGGAAACATGATAGAAACAAAAAAACATATGTAAAACGAGAAAGAAAGGAACAAAACCAAAGAATAAAAAAATAAAAACAAATAAAACCGAAGAAGATCAAAGAAAAAGAAAGAAAAGAAAAAGCAGTGAAAACTGAGAAATAAACAAAGAAAAAACTTTTTAAAAAAGGAAACCAGTGGAAACCTGGCGTCTTTCCTTCAAAAAGTACGCGCCCGAGCTACACTGTACGGACTTGAACAGTCTCATAGGATGTGGTATAATCGTTTCAAAGGTTTCCTTCACCAGAAGGGCTACATGAGCAATGAAGATGGCCCATGTATTTTTATACGGCGACCCTGAGATGGATTCTGTATAATCCCGATGTATGTGCACGATTTAAATAAAATCGGTATACCTGGGGATATTGAGGAAGCGAGTTCCTACCTGATGTCGGAATTCAAGATGAAGGATTTGGGTTTGACATGGCATATCCTTCTAAGAGCTTGATGATCAAGAGATCTTTATAGCAAGACAAGAACCCGTTCAGGCCTAAGGAAGGGCCAACTCTTTTAGAGCTTATGGCTGGTTGTGGAAATAAGCTTCTCTTTCCACGGCTTATTGTAAAAGCTCAAACTAAAATTTTATTTTAGAAGCCTACTAGTCAACCCTTAGTTAGTAGGCTTCTAAAATTATGTTTTAGATTGGGCTTCTAGAATAAGCTAGAAGGGGGTAACTTATTTCCGCAGCCGGCCATAAGCTCTAAAAGAACTTGCTCGAAGAGGGGGAGGAAATTCTGAGACCGGAATTTCCTTACCGGAGTGCTGTTGGAGCACTCATATACCTCTTAAACTGTACACGGCTTGACATTGTGTCCGTCGTCAATTTGCTTGCTAGTATAGTTATGAGCCTCTCATAAGACATTTGAAAGGCGTTAAGGACATTTCCCCTTACCTGCAAGGGATCACATATCTCGGTTTATTTTATAGAAGGAATCAAGACCTAGCTATTATAGGCTATGTTGATGCTAGATACCTATTGGACCTGCATACTTCTAAGTCGTAGACTGGATATGTTTTTCTTTGTGGTGCAACTGTGTTTTTCTGGAAATCGTCCAAGCTAAGTCTTGTATTGACTTCCACGAACCACTCGAAAATCATGGCACTGTATGAAGCATTACGAGAGTATGTATAGCTTTGGTAGATGATTGGCCACATTCAGCAGACGTGTGGGCTGAACACCGTACAGACCCCAAGCGTCATCTATGAATATAATGTTACTTGTGTTGCAAAAGTTCACATGGAATCAGTATGATGAGAGTTGGGGAGATGCAAGGTTCAGGGGAGAAATGCCACAGATTCGTCATTAAAATCTCGGTCCCGATGATCAAGTACTCGATTTGATGGTCGAGTGGATTGTACTTTTTTTTCTCTTGAGTGTATTTTTCTGATGTTTCTTACACTAGTTTTTTAAGGAGGTAATTCGTGCAATACAATAACGTATACTGTGCGCTCTTCCTTCATATTTTTCTCACTCGGTTCTTTGACGCTTTGAGACATGGATATACAAATAATTGCCCAAGTTAAAGTGTTGTGAAACCACGGGCCCATTATCGAGGATGGGGCCCAACTCGCCCCACCTCTTCTCCATTTCACCGAACGTTTCTTCACTGAACATAAAGTGGGCACTTATTCTTTCACCCTGCAGCTATATATAATGGAGGAGAACACCCTTTCCACATAATTGATCAATATATGCTCCGTAACCTTTGAGCCGGGCTCTCCTGCAGGGGTTGCCGAACAAATGCAACTTCTGAGAAAAAAAATATCTGAACCGTGAAACAGAACTGCGGGAGAAGACAAATGCCACGGCAAACCTGTGCAGTGACCTAAGCCATTGACTGACCGTGGCAGTACGAAGCACGCAGTGACCAGGGAGCAAGCCACCGTCATCTCCAGGCTCTCATCAGTACCCCCACACGACGTCCTAACCAGTAACCACCTACCAAAAACTCACCCCACTAACCCAAATAATTTACCACCGCCACCTCTCCCTAACCTTCTCACTTCTTTACTGCCGCAAAATCCTTCTCCTAAGCTTTTCTTCCCCCTCCCTCCATTTTTAAACCAGCCTTCCTCGTCATCTCGCCGCACACCCCAAGGGCCCAGAAGCCAAAAACCCAAGCAGAGCAAACTGCACACACAAGCGCTTCCACACAGAAGCAGCCGTGGCCATGGCCATGGCATTCTTCCTCCTTGCCGCGGCGGCGTCAGCGGCTGTCGCCGGAGCCTCCTGGAGCCCGCGGCCAGAGGGCGACCTCGTCACCGGGCTCCCTGGGCAACCAGAGGTCGGGTTCAAGCACTACGCCGGCTACGTCGACGTCGGAACGGGCGGCGACAAGGCGCTCTTCTACTGGTTCTTCGAGGCCGAGCAGGAGCCGGAGAAGAAGCCCCTCATGCTGTGGCTCAACGGAGGTACGCACGCACGTGTTCATCGCTAGCTCTGCAGATCTCTCGGTTGCTGCCCACTCGTGATTCCTGCTTTCGCTTTCAGTGTTCCATGACGAACATTTCGATAATTTTGGCCTACTCCCGTAGTGGTTACCGTCCGTGCCATGCGAAAAATGCAGGCGCGGAGTGCGGCCGTCGGTTGCAAATTCGCTAACCTACGCTAGTTTTTCGGCACGGCACAGTGAGCCTTTTTCAGTTTTCAGTTCCTAACTTGCTCATAACGTATTGCTAGTTTGCTACCAGTATGTTTCTAGCAACATGTAGTATAGACAAAGCAGTAGGTGCAATACGACGAATTCTAGGCAAAACCGTAGCCTTGGATCGATGTGCTCTTCCATTCTCCATCTTGTTCATCCAAATGTGTTGCTCATTTGGCAAGTCCTATTCGGAGAAGCTCGCTGCAGTTGCATTGCAGGGCCGCGTGGCCACCCTGTCTGTGGCGAAGGAAGAATGGCGCTTTCCGGCAATAAAAAGCTCAAAGGCAAATGCGCCAGAATCCATCCACAGGGAAGGCTAGGAGGCATGCACTCAGATTCAGAGCAGCAGGGAGGAGAGAGCATAGCATAGGCTCGCGGCGCAGAGGAAAAGAGGCTGCAAAAGATGGCAAAAGGAGAAAGGAAGGCTCTCGAGGCAGCGCTACAGGAGAGCAGATCCTGTTCCTGCCCTGCCCTGCAGGCCCGGAAGAAGCTTGCCCTGCGCCGACGGACAAAGCTCGAGGGCCATGGCTCTAGAGGAAAGATGGGCAAATGGGGCACCCACCTCCCCACCCCACCGTGGGACTGGGACCTGCATTAAACCGAAAACAAAAGATTGTACTCCTATCAGGAATGCCCTTGGATCCTTGCGGATTTACAAAGGTTAATAATTCCTGAGCCTCTGCTGCGGCGTGAGCATGTGTTTCTTCAGACTTCAGAGCTACTGCGAGAATATCTCGTAAGCGTTACGGCCTGATGTTACATCTTTGTCCTGGTATCCAGCACGCGCTAGTGTCATCATAGCTGCCAGGTGATAATCTTTTCTACGAGGATACTACTCAGGAGTCAGGAACGTGGATATGCATGGAGATTTTTTCCGTAGGATAAAAAAACAGTGAGAAAGAAAATGTCGAAAATCAGTCGGTTAGCTGACTGCTACTACTGCATGGAAGTGCGGGTCTTCGCCGCTTTGACTGGTAGGGTAGTCGGCAAATCAGCTGTCTCATCCCCCTGTCCTCGCCTTTGCGTCCGATTTCTCAGTAGGAACTGAACGGTAGTGTCATTTTCGCACAGCACCTAGACTAAACAATTCGACAGGCCATCCATCTAGCACTGGCCAGTGGATAAGACTGTCAATATAATGTGCAGAGCAGTCAATTGATCTGCAGTCGCGTCTTTACAACTGAATTATGTGACGGAACGAAAGATAAATAATAAATCCTTGCATGATAACTGTATATATACCGTGCCATGGCAGGGCCCGGGTGCTCGTCCATCGCCTACGGCGCGGCCCAGGAGCTGGGCCCGTTCCTGGTCAGGGGCTACGGCGCGAACCTCACCCGCAACGCCTACGCGTGGAACAAAGGCAAGCACAGTGCCACTTCTCGCTGAACTCCATGAAGAGAAACGTGTGATCGTGTACCTCCAAATTTCACACTCTGCCCGGTTTGATTTTCAGCCGTGAACCTGCTGTTCCTGGAGGCGCCGGTGGGCGTGGGGTTCTCCTACACCAACAAGACGGCGGACCTGGGCCGCCTCGGCGACCGCGTGACGGCGCAGGACTCGTACACCTTCCTCCTCAACTGGCTCGCCAAGTTCCCGGAGTTCAAGGGCCGCGACTTCTACATCGCCGGAGAGAGCTACGCCGGTATGTACTCTACCTTGTACGGGCCCTACGTCTGAAGGACCAGCAGCACTATCCTTCATTATATGTTACTCCATCAGTCTCATAATGTAAGAACGTTTTTGACACTAGTGTAGTGTTAAAAACGTTCTTATATTTTGGGACAGAGGGAGTATAAGCTAAGCTGCGTCGTAAACTGCGGGTAAAGATAATCTGTCGCTGAAGCTGCCGCGATCTGCTTTTTGCTGCAGGGCACTACGTCCCGCAGCTCGCAGATCTCATCTACGAGGGGAACAAAGCGGCGGGCAGAGGCAGCATCATCAACCTCAAAGGCTTCATGGTAAGCTCCACCCCGAAAGGGAAATCGGTCCCGTTTATCATGCTTGCAACCATGCTATTAGGACTGTTAAGTGGCAGGTGAAACAGCTTCTATACTCGCGTGCCTACGATCATAGTTAGTTAGTTAGTGGCATAGAAAGATAAAGAGGAAAAGGAAAAAAGAGCGTGAAAAGATTCAGTGCTGCGGAAAGAAGTTTATTCCAAAGATGGCCACGAGCGTGCCTACGGATCTCCACTACGTAGTATCTTTACCCGCTTTAGCTCGCGGCCAACTGCCAGTGTAACCGCGGTAATAATTCCACGCATGCATCGTGCGCCCCTGCGAAAGCGGACGAACGTATCTGCTTTTGTACTTGAGACTGCGACGATTTCACCTGCACCGTTGTCCGTGCCTCTTTTTTTCCATTCTTCTCTGGTGTGGATTATTACGCTAATTGATTCATGATTGGACTGGGTTGTCGCAGATTGGCAACGCGGTGCTGAACGACGAGACGGACCAGCTGGGCATGGTGGAGTACGCGTGGAGCCACGCCATCATCTCCGACGAGCTGCACTCGGCGGTGACGCGGGAGTGCGACTCCTTCAAGGAGGAGGCCGACGGCGGCAGGCCCGGGAAGGGCTGCTCGTCGGCCGTCCGCGCCTTCATGGGCGCCTTCGACGACATCGACATCTACAGCATCTACACGCCGACGTGCCTCTCCCCCTCCGCCGGCTCCGCCTCCGCCGCGCCGCGCCCGTCCAGGCTCGTCACCGCGCCCCGCCTCTTCTCCCAGCACGTACTACGTCCTACTCCCTCTCTCTCTCTCTGACATCTCTGGTAGTGCATACACTGTGTGCGAGAAAGAAAATAAGTGTCTTGTCGTGGCGGTGGTGCGTACGCAGGAGGCATGGCACATGATGAGGCGTGCGCCGGCGGGGTACGACCCGTGCACGGAGGCGTACGTGACCAGGTATTTCAACCGCCAGGACGTGCAGCGGGCGCTGCACGCCAACCGGACGGGCCTCAAGTACCCATACTCGCCTTGCAGGTTGGTGTTGGTACCCTAGTACCCTACCCTACCCACGCTCTCTCATGTCTTCTCTACCCTGCTCTCCTCTGCTCAACCCATCCCGGCAGCACGCAGTCAATACTGGCACGCTACGATCCTTCCAGCTCGTGGGCTGCACGGCAATGCACTCCTGCCAGTACAAATGGACCCCCATCCACCTGCTACCAGCCATGAAGTGTAATGGCGGACGCCCCGTCCCCAGATCTGATGTCGCAACTTGCACCTGCATTGTATTGCATTCATCCTTCCGTGTAACATAACACGCGTAGTACTGCCCATGCGGTTTACCATCTACCTAGTGCAAAGCTGCACGGTTTCAGTATACTTATAAGCTCTTACGGGATGTACGTAGCAGTCAGTAACCAGACCGGACGAATCGTTTGTTTGTTTGTGGCGCAGCGCGGTGATAAGCAAGTGGAACGACTCGCCGGCGACCGTACTCCCCGTCCTGAAGAAGCTCATGGCCGCCGGGCTGCGCGTCTGGGTCTACAGGTACCGAAATGAAACCTTGTGAAAATAAATACCTTGTGTCAAAAACTATGGCAATCTCCTCCTGAACTCACATGCGATATGTGATGCGACGCAGCGGCGACACGGACGGGAGGGTGCCGGTGACGTCGACGCGGTACAGCGTCAACGCGATGAAGCTGCGGGCGCGGGCGAGGAGCGGGTGGCGGGCGTGGTTCTACAGGCAGCAGGTAGCCGGGTGGGCGGTGGAGTACGAGGAGGGGCTGACGCTGGTGACGGTGCGCGGGGCGGGGCACCAGGTGCCGCTCTTCGCGCCCGACCGCTCGCTCGCCATGCTCTACCACTTCCTCCGGGGCCAGCCCCTGCCGGCCGCCGCTCCACGCTAGCGGAAGTGTGTCTGGTCCATTCTTCTGCTCAGCAAAGCTACGAGCAAGTGCTTCATCATTGGGTGGTAGCGTTGTACTATGCCTGT
This sequence comes from Triticum aestivum, assembly GCF_018294505.1. Classification (NCBI taxonomy): domain Eukaryota; kingdom Viridiplantae; phylum Streptophyta; class Magnoliopsida; order Poales; family Poaceae; genus Triticum; species Triticum aestivum. The sequence goes on from NC_057799.1 coordinate 478,935,280, forward strand.
AACTGATGTGACGATATCAATGTGGGATTTTCATGGGAAGCTAAAACTGTATTTTTACCGGAACTGTGGAGCATGAGCATTGCCGTATATCAGTTTATTACCAGCCATAAGAACAACTCTAGCAGATCAGTAAAACCTCACCGGCCCTTATAACTCCGGGCGTTTTACAACGATCTGTTCGTTTCTCGGCCCGAGCAGATCCGATAAAAAAGGCATGTCACATAATTTTTTTGGGTGTGGCTAGGTCTCAGTCGAGTGACATAACGTATTATAAAGAAAAAAACTAATATATTTTTTTGCACGAATCTCAATGTAAGATCTCACGGATATAGCATCGACTGAGACTTAGCAAGACTGAAATTTTTTATAGGCAGCCCACATATTCTCCCCGTTTTACAACTCACATCCAGCATTTCCCCACCCACCGCCGCCGCAGTCCCACAAACTCCGACAACCAACCCTCCCTACTTTGGTGCCTGATTTCCGCGTGCACACACGCTTTTAGAGCAAACCCATGGCTGGCGGAAGTCGCGTACGTGGGGGGCCACAATGGCTCACCGCCGCACTAGCAGCCCCGGCATGACGCCGTGGCCGGCAGCTTCAGTCGGTCTCCGGTCGAGCCGGGGCGCTCGAAGCAGGCCAGAGAGCGCAGCGCCCTCTCCCGCAGCCGCGGCCGAAAGGCGTGGAGCAAGTTCGACGAGATTGGGGACATGCTTTGGCCCACCACAAAGGGTCTCCACGAGGCGGAGATCGAGCTCCAGGCCCCAAAGGAGGCAGTGGCGGCCTGTGAAGACGACGCCGACGCGCAGCTCATGGTGGTGAAGGAGGGGTACAAATACAACCTCGTGCGTGTCCTCTATAAGTCGGCGACCGAGTTCTACCTAAACATGAAGCCCTAAACTAGTTTAAGGAGATTTCAAGAAAACACGGTTTGGGCAAGATCATTGTTGAAGCTTGCGAAGTTGATCGTGCTGGTGAGGCTGTTTTGGAATATTTGTTACACATGCCAGACCAGGATTTATCTATTATGGGGTTTTAGAATATTCGGAAGATGATTGCCATTACGTCATGTTATTTGTGGTGCGAAAGGCGCAAACTAGTGCATAAAGAGAGCATTCAAGATGTCAAACTGCTTTCAATTGGGATACAAGCTCTTACGGCTAATTATGTTGTTGCTTCATCTCTAAAGCCTACCGTGAAAGGGACGGGGGTTGGATTCGCTCCCAGGGGGATTTGTGAAACAATGTATGACGTGGGCTGTTATGAGGAATGATGAAGGTAATTTTATTGCAGGAGGTTTTTGAAAAATAGTTCGTTGTGTGGATGTTCTAAAAACATAAACCTGGGCTCTTAGATTTGGCCTATCCCTAGCACAACGGGCGAGATGAAATCACCTCGTCATAAATTCTAATGATCTAGAGGTCATTGAAACCATGAATAATGACAGACAGTCAGTAGAAGTAGCGGTGGCAGTTTTTAATGATTGCTATTTTTTAGCTTGTGATTTTCCTATTTGTGTGTTTGAACATTGTAATAAAGAAGCAAATAAAGTTACGCACAAGCTTGATAGACTGGTTAGATTTTCCTCTACTGTTGATTGGTTTGAGGAGCCTATGAATGAAATTGTACCTTTCCTCACAAATGATGTATCTATTATATCGGTGAATAAAGTTCTTACTTAAAAAAGGTTTTATCTACTGTGTTTTTAAGTTTGTACTCCCTTCGTCCCACAATATAAAATCATTTTTAAGCTAAAATAACTTGAAAAACAATCTTATATTGTGGAGACAGAGGAGTATGTTTGAACTCCGGTGGACTAAATATGTAGTATGGTTTTACAGGATCTGGTCTGCCATACATTTTACAAGATCTGCTAGAGTTGCTCTAAACAATAACTTGTCACAGAAGCAGAACATGGTAACATTGAATACTGAGGCTGACATGCACATGCTCATACACACGGCAGCCGCAGCACCGTACTGGTTTTGTGGCACATCATATGGTCGGCCTCCCTTTGTAAAGAAATATAAGAGCGTTTTTAGTGATCTAACGCTCTTATATTTCTTTACGAAGGAAGTATCAAGAAGCTGGATATACCATAGGAAAATTCAGGATTTCGATCTAAGGAAAGCTCCAATAATGCTCAGGTTCGTTCCTAGTACCGGTATGATTTTCTCACTAAATTGCAACGACCACAATAACACAATAAGGCTGGGGAAATTCCTCAACATGGTAACATGACAATAGATCTTTACCCATCGCGTTAGTTGCTATCCGTACTACAAAGCCCTTGTCAACAGATAAAGCTATTATTGTTGCTTCATCTGGCCAACTAAGGCCCAGTTCTTTTGCCAGAATCTGGGGATTCTTCCGGAATCCGACCCCTACCCAGCTTCTACCAGAATCTTTGAGCCCCATTTCTTTTACAATCAAAATAACTGGGCCTAAATATTGTCTAGCCCGCCGAGGACTGAAATTGGGAGTAAAATCGACTACACCAGTTAACTGCAGAAATTCTGAACTGAAGGTTTTCTTCCTAAGGGAAGAAAACCAGTGAGAAATAAAAGTGACAGGCTCACAACACAGCAGCAGAAGCATAAGAGTCAGCAACGACGAACTAGCATAAAAACATGGAGAAGTTATAAACTTGTTAGGCACAGTTTGCTTGACATAACCACATTCTGATTATAACAATCAGAGAAATGAACAACACCCTCAATGAAGTGGTAAAGCCATCACAGAAGCAACACGTCTAGGCCTCGAGAGAAACAAGTCAGGTTTGGTGAGAGAAAAATAGTGAACCAGTGCGGTGATAATCAAAGACTACAATGGTAACATAAAATATCTCGAGACAGACACTAATACTTCAGATTTGACATAGTACAAAGAATGTAGAAGTCCTTGCACAACATCACAAGTCAAACAAAATGCATGTGCAAAGGATCAGGTATAGGAGGCTATCACAGAAGAATAGTGGATTATATAGCACCATCCTAGTTGTTATGAGAACAATGAGGCACATTTCAAAAAAAGAACAATTAGGCAGGGAAAGTGGATGACCTTGGTTAATACTTCTTCCACTGAACCAACTCACCTTTTCTGTTATATCAACATGAGAACACAATTCATTGTTCCAAATATCGGCCAGTTAATTGCTACTCGGTGGGTCACTGAATAGCTGATTAACTGGAAAATTCGCCATCCCTACTCAGCACCCGACCGATATGGTACCAGTTACCGATATCCTGAACAGTGACAATTTGTAACATCTAATCTACTCCCTCCGTAAAGAAATATAAGAGCGTTTAGATCACTGATCGCTCTTATATTTCTTAACGGAGGGAGTACAATTCACCGCAGAAATCAAGCAGAATATGTTTGCAACTCCAGACAATAAAACTTGGTTGAACTGAACATCATGCTGGTGGCTTACACAATTTTACTATTTTAGCTGCCAAAGATTATGCAGTCTATCCTTCCCACAACTGGTGGTGGCTTACATGATTTTACTATTTTATATATGCCAAAGATCATGTAGTCTACCGTTCCACAACTGGAAGTAGGATGAAGGTAAGTTCATGACGTGAGTTGTGAGATGACATTTTCTTTTGACAACGCAAGGCAGCAGCTCTGCTGATTTCATTAAGATAGAAAAAAAATACGGAGTGACCTGGTTTATAAGGGAAACTAGGCTGAAAACCACAAAGCCCGGTAAAAAACTGAGAAAGCAAAAGAACAAAAAGACAAGCAAAACTAGGACGCGAGAGCTTAGGGATAGGGACTAGAGGAACACATGCACACAAGACATCAAGGAATATCACCTAATCCAAACACAAGAGTGCCAAGGCCCAAGACGATCAGATGAAGCTCAAGAGCAACCGATCTAACCAGCACACACTCAAAGAGACTCAGCCAAACCAAGCCTGGCCAAACACAAACTTTTAGATCTAACAGGAGTGCTGCAAATGTGTCATCCAGCTACACGGCATAATTTCTGTAAACTTATAAGGTAATCAAATATTTTGTTGTTCGAAATTTAGGTATGCCTTCAAGGTCCAAACTATGATGCATATGAAGAGTCTCTAAGCATATTTGTGCCATGTGTATATCAAGCATAAATGAGCCAAAGACTGCTGCCAGCCAGGCCAGGAAGCCTCTCATTAGATGATTTATGTCTTGTAGAAAGTGCTACTTAAGAACTGCTAAGAGGTTCTATTATGATTGGATGAACAGATGTACAGTAAACCATCTACAGACCCATGGACCTATATTAAACTCTAATGAACCATTCAAAATTAGCATTATGTTCTGATGAGCCTAAATTTCTCATACCAGATGGTCCATGCTACAGACTTGAATAAATATAAGCTATACTCAAAGCTCAAACAGACAAGGTACTGCTTACATATTATTCCAATACTGGACAATTTCGCAGGAATGTGGTCAATACAAGACACCTATTAAGGAAATAATGGATCCTCAAACTTTATTGCCAGTATAACATACATATATGCTGCATAAGGATGGCACCAGGAGAATGCTAGAAATCTCTGCATATAACAGATGTGATACAAAAATATGGCCAACTGACTACTGTGTACTCCCTCGTTCCATAAATCTTGTCGTGGTTTGAACTAAAACCATGACGAGAATTATGTAACGGAGGGAGTATTAGTTAACTTATGGTTCAATTCATGTAGTTTGACCTATCAAATGCAAAAGCAGTTTGTTACAATGGGTTTGTTTTCAGTGATAGGCTCCATGTTCTTCTATTATAGTAATATAAAGGTAAAGGTACTATTACAGATTAATTCCCTTGAAAGATAGTGGTCATCAGTGATATATTACTAGTAGTATTGAATTAAACAATAAAGTTGTTTCTTTACGGAAGACAAACTGGACAGCATTGATTGTATGAAATTCCAACTGATGGATGACTCTTGGAATGAAATCAAATAATCAAGGAGGCACAACTAAAATTATGGTATCAACTCATTAAATGAAATCACATACATCAACAAGGCGCAACTAAAATTATCGAACACAGGATACAAGAATCAGTAATTAGAAATTTGTTTTATACCATTCCCAACTTGCTCCAATAGGCCAACGAAAAATGTGCCTACTGTTGTAAATATGCCGCGTTTATCCTTTATGTTGGGCTACCCTGATTTCAGACAAACATAACATCAACTGTGATATGGCTATAAGTAAGCAAGCAAGGATTGCATCCATCATCAGCAGCAGATTAATGCAAGTAGCAAAACATCAGCTTAGCTAGTGATAAACCGTCTGCCGCAGAATAACAAGTTGTAACCTTATGTAAGAATTAAGCATTGAATGTTGAAATCCAACGAGACAGCTACAGGAACGCAAAAAGGATTGCACCTTGCAACCACCCATCAAGCTGGAGACGGCTCCTCCGTTCCCTTGTTTTCCCCTCCTCCGCTGTTCTTCGGTGGCTCGCTGCTCACGGCATCAGAAACGAGTGAAATAGGGCGGTGCTCGATGACCTCATCGATGAGCCCCCAGGCGTGCGCCTCCACCGGATCCATAAACATGTCCCTCTCCATACACTCCTCTATGCGGTCGATGGCCTGGCCCGTATGCTTGGCGTAGATCTTGTTGAGGCGGTCGCGCACCTTGAGGATCTCCTTGGCCTGGATCGCAATGTCGGAGGCCTGCCCGGAGGCGCCGCCCGACGGCTGGTGGATCATAACCCGGGCGTTCGGCAGCGCGCGGCGCTCGCCGGGCGCGCCCGCGGCGAGCAGCAGCGAGCCCATGGAGGCGGCCTGGCCGATGCAGAGCGTGGTGACCGGGGAGCGGATGTACTGCATGGTGTCGTAGATCGCGAGGCCCGCGGTGACGACCCCGCCGGGGGAGTTGATGTAGAGGTGGATCGGCTTGGCGGGGTTCTCGGACTCGAGGAAGAGCAGCTGGGCGACGACGAGCGAGGCCGTGTCGTCGGCGATGGGCCCGTGGATGCAGACGATGCGCTCCTTGAGGAGGCGCGAGAAGATGTCGTAGGCGCGCTCCCCGCGGGAGGTGTGCTCGATCACCATGGGGACCAGCCCGTACTCGCGGCGCGGGGCGTGGCCTGCCGCCGGGGAGGGCGAGAAGAAGGCCCGCGGGGCGGCGGCGGAGGCGAGGCGGCGCAGCATGGCGGCGGCGCTAGGGTTTGGGGCCGGGTTTAGGGGATTGGGTCTGGGATTGGGTCCCGGCGCGGCGAGGTGAGACCGAGACGGCGGGGTGGGGAGAGGTGAGGTCGGGGTTAGAGTCAGACGAGTGGGGCCGTGGGGAAGCATGGTGGGGTCGGGAGGGGGTGGGTTCGTGGGGACGCCATTGGTGGGGGTGGCTTGTAGGTGAGAGTGAGGCTACAAAGGCTGCGAGGATGGGGGAGCAACAGGTAGGTAGTGGTGGGTTGCGATGTGTGGGGGAAAGGGTGAGGTTGTTCCTTCTTATCTGTTCAACTTGGGCCGGGCTGAACTCTTATGGACCCTTACCAGAAAGCTTGCGAAGGCGAAAGGAGATGTCTCATTTTTTTTAAGCCAGGATGTGGCGATGCTTAAAAAACTGTGGCTAGCTCTCATCATGAGACCCCCTCAAAAAACAGCTCTCATCATGAGAATTTACCAAGTCTCTTATTATCCGTAGCCTTATTTTGGATGATTTGTCGTTATTTGAGATGAAATAAAGCTAGTCATGATGGCATTTCCTCAAAATAAAAAACAAGTCTCATATGATTCTTAAAAAAACTAAGCCTCGTCTAAATCTTACACTGCTTTTTTAGGAAAAACTCTTACAATTTGTCTAATTCACATCTAGATGTTTTTTAAGGATGTCACATCTAAGCTCCCACAGATATATAATGCAGCAACAAGAAACAAAAAAAACTAGGACAAAAAAATAGACCACAAACAGAGTGGACATCAGCTTAGATGTAAATGTGTCCTAGACAGACCCAAACTCTTACACTACTTGATTTTATGTGAAGATATGTGTGGGTTTTTTCTTTTTTTTAATTGATCAAATAGTATAAGTGTTAGATGTAACTATAGTAATTCGGATGAGAATTAGCAAATTCATTTTCCTTATAGAAAAAAACACCCTATTCGTTGATCTAAAAATAATCCACACAACCACTCTCAACCTTAGAGGCCGCCGCCAAGTTTCTCCCCCACGCTGCCGCATCGGCCTCCCTCCTCTTCCCTGTCTGGTAGCCTCAGAGGTGGCAAGAAAAGTGGGGACTCGTCCGTCTGTTTTATTTTTTTCTCTCCTTATATTTTGTTCCCCAGTGACATCGGCGAGGTAGTGGCGGCGATGACATGTCAATAAGGTCACTTCGATCTCTACTTACCTCGATGATATTCAATCCGGCATCGGCGAAGGGCCTGCGAGAGTTTGTGTTCCTGAATATGTTGGTCTCTTGAGATCTAAGACCTCTTCCAATGCAAAGGTGCTTAGATGAGGTGCTAAGAGCATTAAATACCTTAGCAACTCAACTCCCCAATGCATAGGTGCTTACTTGTTGTTGCTAAGCACACTTTATTTAATGAGTTAGCACCTAAAGTCTTTCATGCATTGGTCAAATTGTTTCATTTAAGCACTTCGCCTAGGTTCTCGCGCCTGGCATTGGTTTTTCCTGGGGTCACCAAAGTACTCTCTCCCCTCCTTAAATGTTGTGCCATGTCATTTTTTTGCTTATGTGGCATGCTTAGCACCTGTCCACGGTGGAGCACTGGGAAGGGCCTTAGCAGTTGGTGTGTCCTTCAAGGAGAGCAATCAGCTGGGCATTGGTGCAAAGACTTCAACATCTTCTTTTGTGTTGTTTTGTGGCATGGTTTGATTTCTCAAACCCTCTGGACCGATGGTAATGGATTGCAAACTTGTTAGGGGGGAGTGATGCTCCAACCTGATGCTTCTTCAGCGACTTCTAGAACTCATCTCAAGGGGCGAGTGATTATTGCACTCTTTAAAGTCTAGTATGGCGAAGATAAGAATCCTCAGATCTAGAGAGTGGGAGGCGAATTTACCAAATTTACGGGTGCAGGGAGGGACAAGAGGCCACGACTGACAGGAGCTAACTTGCGGCAGCAACAATTCCACCACAGCGGCGGTGGCACACAAACAATGGAGCAATAGCCAACACCATGGCCATCCTCAACTTCAGAATATCCATCAGAGTCAAGAGCCCAAAAGCAGTTACCAGCCTGTGACGCGATCGACGAGGGGACAGATCAAAGGTAAAGCAAACCGTGGACGACAGGGAAGAAGGGCGAGGCGAAGGGGGGCGGGGGGCTCAAGAGAACCAGCACAGGGGGGCTTCCGGAGAGAGGGGGAGGAAACTGGTACAAGATACACATGAGCACGGTAATGTCCAATTAACTGATTTCGCAAAAACGCAGGCAATCATGAATTTCTCAAAAACAATTTCCAAACAGAACTGAATTTCTCTGATAGATTGAAATACAAAAGTCAAAAAGGCTACTCCGGATTGAGTTTCTCAAAACTATGCACATGTGAGGCTTAATGTACCCAAAAAAACCCGGATCAAATCCAATAGAATGTCTGAAAATCTTGCAGCGGCCTTGGCTAATAGATTGAGATCCAAAATCTAAAAGGGAGCTTATAGGCGCCGGCGTGCCGGCCGAACTGTTGGGCCAGTCAAACCCCAGCCGCCCGATACATCCCTTCCCAACCGTCTGATTGCTTTGTTTTAAAAGTCAAACACGCAGAAAAAAACACGCACAGGAAATACAGAAAAAGGGCAGCATGCGCACATGCCAGATCCATGCGCTCGCAGGCCGCCCGCGATAGTCCTCGTCTTCCCGTGCCTGCTTGCCACCATTGCCACCGCGCCCGTCACCCGCGCTCGCCTGCCGCTTGCCTGCCGCTCGTGCCTGGCACTTGCCTCGACTACCTCTGCTCGTCATGGTTGCAACTCGAACATAAGAGGGTTCCAGCGCGCTGTTATCATGGTTGGAGCATCCCCGACGTCCCTGTCTCCGGCTCGCCACCGTTGACAACTTGCACCGCCATGTCTAGCAAAAAAGCAACAAAAACCTCCATTGTTGGTTTGAAGCAAAAAGATTTGCCGGTTCCAGCAAAAAAATAATGATGGTTCCAGCAAAAATCTCAACAGCACAAAAACTTCGGTAGTCGATTTGTAGCAAACAATTAGCTAGTTCCAGCAAAAAGAAACGTTGGTTCCAACAAAAAATCATGCCGCTTCGAGCAAGAATGTTTGCTAGTTCCAGCAAATTACATGACATTGTGATGCATGTTGGATGTAGCAATTGAGAACATTGGTTGTAGCAAAAACTCAAACGGTGGTAGCAAAGAAATTGATGCACTGGTTCCCCCAAAAAAAACATGGTAGCAAAATAATTGATTGGTTCCAGCAAAAACCGAAGTTGGTTGTAGCAAAAATGTAAAGTGGTTGTACCAAAAACAAATGACATGGTAGCAAAAATTTGGGTTGGTTCCATCAAAAAGAAACGAACATGGTGGTAGCAAAAAAATTGATTGGTTCTAGCAAAAACTGAAGATGGTGGTAGCAAAATTGAAAACTGGTTGTACCAAAAAGCAAATGACATGGCAACAAAATTTTGAGTTGGTTCCAAAAAAATTACATGGTGGTAGCAAAATCTTACACTGGTTCCAGCAAAAAGCAAGGGCGTTGGCAGCAAAAAATGGGGCTGCTTCCATGCAAAGAAAATGATGGATCTCCATCACTTGTCGCCGTGGTTGCAACGCCCCAACACCGGCCGCCGCGGCTCTCCACCACTCCTCGCCGCCATTGGCAGCACCGGTGGGTGTTGGTTTGTAGCGCTGGTCGCTGGTGGGGGGGTGAGGGGGCGGGGTGGGGGCAGCCATAGTGGGGGAGGCGTGGTGGCCATGGCTGGCGGCACAACCAGTCACCGGTGGGGGAGACGCGAGCATCTACAGAGAGGAAGAAAAGGGGGGAGCGGAGGTTGCGCTAGAGGAGATGCACGAGCGAAGAATGAGTGGATGGTGTTGTCCTTGAAGAGATAAGGTAATACGGGAGATGGTCGTTCGGTGGTGGGCCTACGTGCAGACAAAGCGAGACACGGAGGGAGTGGTGCGACCGGCTCAACGATTCGGCGGCACGCCGTGTGGAAAGGTTTTCCAGTCTAAAAGGACCACACTTCAAATCTACAGTTTACCTTTTTTGCGGGTGTCAAATTTACACTTGTGTAACTAGCTAGGATATCTTGTACTACTGCGTACATTTGCGAATCCCTATGGACACCGCTGGGCACTGCTCTTTCTTGGTTAGCACGACGAAGAGCGGGCTTGCATGGCACATGTCGACGCCGAACAAGCGGAAGGAGCGCTCCTTGAAGGCCCAGATCTCGACAATGTCATTCTCCTTGAAGCAGCACCAAATGATGAAGTCCAGGTACCCTTCCCCCTTGATGATGTTGCCGTGGCTGCTCTCCCACCGCGTCAGCTGTAGCTGCTTGGTGCCGGCGTGGACGTTGCACACGACAACGGGAAGCCCGCCGTGCTTCTTCCCCTGCTTCTTCCTTCTCTTGACCCCCCTGCTGCAGCTCCTCTTCGCCCAGCCGCAGCCTTGGCAGCCTAGGGGCTTCCTCGGTGCCCTCACGCAGTATCCTGGCGGCGTCGAGCTCCTCGGGGGAGAGGATCGGGCGGAGGCTGCGCAGCACGCCCGCTGTCGGGAGCCGGAACCGGTTCTGCTGCGGGTCGAGGTCGGTGGCGGTCAGGGCCTTCTCGTCGACGAAGGTCACCGTCAGGTCGAGCCGGAGGTCGAAGTGGACGCGTATCCACGACGGCTCGGCTCGGGGAGCGACGGCGGAGAGCGGGACGATGATTATGGGCGCGGCGTCGACAGGCAGCGCCAAGAACGGGACTAGAGAGCGGGAGAGGGAGAGGCTGGCCGCGTTGGCCCGCTACTCCGCGGCAGTAGGGTCGTACACAGCCAGGGTGAGCGCGTGCGGTCTCTTGCGGCCGGCGTAGCGCGGCGCACCCCGTGCCTTGGTAGGGGTGATTATGGAAAGGTTATAGGTGGTTTAGTCAGGGACAGGGGACAACATGGTGGGCGTTCGATCGACTGCACGCAGGCAGGCAGGCTAGTTCGCTAGGGCTGTTGTTGCAATGGGTGGGCAATGGGATGGTTCATGCCCATGATTATATAGATGGATGCTCTATTGCTCACCAGAACCAAGCCGGCCGCCACGTGGGAGAGGGATATGCCTGTGCTCCGGACTCGCTCTCCTCCTGGCCAAAGAACACCGGGCTTTCACCGGATTGGGCGCATTAAATGTTGCCAATCCGAGTTGCGCTTGTCACCGTGTCCCCCTCTGGTGCCTTGAGAGCTGCCCCCTCCCCCGTCTCACGCGGCGGCGCGCCACCTCCTTGCGAATCCGAGTAGGATCATGGAGAGCCAGAGCCCCTGGAAATTCCTATTTGCCGCTCGTTGCGGCAAGTAGTCGACGCAACGCACAGGGGCAGATCTGACGAGCGTTCGGATGGGCCGGCCCGTTCAACGTTTGTGCGAATCTGGTTTTGGGAATCTTCTAGGTGGTTCCCAGCCGTTTTTTCTGGTTTTGAGAACCTTCTAGAAGGTTCCTAAACAAGTTTTTTTATTTCCTTTTTGTTTCTTTTCTTTTTCTATTTTCTCCTTTTTCATTTAACATTTTAATTTTCTTTTTCTGTTTTCTTTTCTTTTCTTTGCTCTTTGTTTTTTCTTTTATCATGTTTCTTTTGTTTGAGAATTTCAAATATTTATTCAGAATTTTATAACATATTCTTGTTTTCAAAATCTGCTCTCAGTTTCAGAAAATGTTCACAAATTTCATAAAATGTTCCCATTTTCAAATTATCTTCATAATTTCAAAAAATGTTTGTGTTTCAGAAAGACTTCCAGGAATTTCAAAAAAACTTATTCTTTTAACTTTTTTTCAAAATTTAAAAAAAATGTGGTAATTTCACAAAAAATCTCGTTTTCAAATATTTGTTACGTTCATGTTTTGAAAAACTGTTCTAGAATTTCATAAAATGTTTCTATTTTCAAATTTTGTTCAAAATTTCAAAAAAAGTTCGTGTTCCAAAGAGACTTTCAGGAATTTCAAAAAAAATATTGTTTAATTTGAGTTCACAATTTCGGAAATTTTGGAAAATGTTTGTTTTGTCACTTCCATATACTAGTGGGAAATTTCATTATAGAACTTGGCTTGTATATTCCAATGATGAGCTTCCTCAAAATGCCCTAGGTCTTCGTGAGCAAGCGAGTTGGATGCACACCCACTTAGTTTTATTTTGTTGAGCTTTCATATACTTATAGCTCTAGTGCATCCGTTGCATGGCAATCCCTACTCACTCACATTGATATCTATTGATGGGCATCTCCATAGCCCGTTGATACGCCTAGTTGATGTGAGATTATCTTCTCCTTTTTGTCTTCTCCACAACCACCATTCTATTTCACATATAGTGCTATGTCCATGGATCACGCTCATGTATTGCGTGAAGATTGAAAAAGTTTGAGAATGTCAAAAGTATGAAACAATTGCTTGGCTTGTCATCGGGGTTGTGCATAATTTAAATATTTTATGTGGTGAAGATAGAGCATAGCCAAACTATATGATTTTGTAGGGATTAACTTTCTTTGGCCATGTTATTTTGAGAAGACATAATTGCTTAGTTAGTATGCTTGAAGTATTATTATTTTTATGTCAATATGAACTTTTGTCTTGAATCTTTTGGATCTGAATATTCATACCACAATTAAGAAGAATTACATTGAAATTATGCCAAGTAGCACTCCGCATCAAAAATTCTGTCTTTATCATTTACCTACTCGAGGACGAGCAGGAATTAAGCTTGGGGATGCTTGATACGTCTCCAACGTATCTATAATTTTTGATTGCTCCATGCTATATTATATTCTGTTTTGGACATTATTGGGATTTATTATTCACTTTTATATTATTTTTGGGACTAACCTATTAACCGGAGGCCCAGTCCAGAATTGCTGTTTTTTGCCTATTTCAGAGTTTCGCAAAAAAGGAATATCAAAGGGAGTCCAAACGGAATGAAACCTTCGGGAACGTGATTTTTACAACAAACATGATCCCGGAGACTTGGACCCTACGTCAAGAAACAAACCAGGAGGCCACGAGGTAGGGGGCGCGCCCTCCACCCTCGTGGGTCCCCTGTTGCTCCACCGACGTACTCCTTCCTCCTATATATACCTACGTACCCCCAAACGATCAGATACGGAGCCAAAAACCTAATTTTACCGCCGCAACCTTCTGTACCCACGAGATCCCATCTTGGGGCATGTTCCGGAGCTCCGCCAGAGGGGGCATCCATCACGGAGGGCTTCTACATCAACCCCATAGCCTCTCCGATGAAGTGTGAGTAGTTTACCTCAGACCTTCGGGTCCATAGTTATTAGCTAGATGGCTTCTTCTCTCTTTTTGGATCTCAATACAATGTTCTCCCCCTCTCTCGTGGAGATCTATTCAATGTAATCTTCTTTTGTGGTGTGTTTGTTGAGACCGATGAATTGTGAGTTTATGATCAAGTTTATCTATGAACTATTTGAATCTTCTCTGAATTCTTTTATGTATGATTGGTTATCTTTGCAAGTCTCTTCGAATTATCAGTTTGGTTTGGCCTACTACATTGATCTTTCTTGCAATGGGAGAAGTGCTTAGCTTTGGGTTCAATCTAGGGGCAGCAAGGCACGTATAGTATTTTTTCCATCGAGGATAACAAGATGGGGTTTTTATCATATTGCATGAATTTATCCCTCTACATCAGGTCATCTTGCTTAAGGCGTTACTCTGTTCTTATGAACTTAATACTCTAGATGCATGCTGGATAGCGGTCGATGTGTGGAGTAATAGTAGTAGATGCAGGCAGGAGTCGGTCTACTTGTCTCGGACGTGATGCCTATATACATGATCATACCTAGATATTCTCATAACTCTGCTCAATTCTGTCAATTGCTCAAGAGTAATTTGTTCACCCGCCTTACAATACTTATGCTCATGAGAGAAGCCACTAGTGAAACCTATGGCCCCCGGGTCTATCTTCATCATATTAATCTTCCAACACTTAGTTATTTCTGTTGCTTTTTTTACTTTGCTTTTATTTTACTTTTCATCTCTATAATAAAAATACCAAAAATATTATCCTATCATATCTATCAGATCTCACTCTCGTAAGTGACCGTGTAGGGATTGACAACCCCTTATCGCGTTGGTTGCGAGGATTTATTTGTTTTGTGTAGGTGCGAGGGACTCGCGCGTAGCCTCCTACTGGATTGATACTTTGCTTCTCAAAAACTGAGGGAAATACTTACGCTACTTTGCTGCATCACCCTTTCCTCTTCAAGGAAAAACCAACACAGTGCTCAAGAGGTAGCAAGAAGGATTTCCGGGGCCGTTGCCGGGGAGGTCTACGCAAAAGTCAACATACCAAGTACCCATCACAAACCCTTATCTCCCGCATTACATTATTTGCCATTTGCCTCTCGTTTTCCTCTCCCCCACTTCACCCTTGCTGTTTTATTCGCCCTCTCTTTTCCGTTTGCCTCTTTTTGCCCGTCTCTTGTTTGCTCGTGTGTTGGATTGCTTGCTTGTCACGATGGCTCAAGATAATACCAAATTATGTGACTTTACCAATACCAACAATAATGATTTCCTTAGCACTCCGATTGCTCCTCTTACCGATACTGAATCTTGTGAAATCAATGTTGCTTTGTTGAATCTTGTTATGAAAGATCAATTTGCCGGCCTTCCTAGTGAAGATGCAGCTACTCATCTAAATAGCTTCGTTGATTTGTGTGATATGCAAAAGAAGAAAGATGTTGATAATGATATTGTTAAATTGAAGCTATTTCCTTTTTCGCTTAGAGATCGTGCTAAAGCTTGGTTTTCGTCTTTGCCTAAAAATAGTATTGATTCTTGGAATAAGTGCAAAGATGCTTTTATCTCTAAATATTTTCCTCCCACTAAGATTATCTCCCTTAGAAACGATATTATGAATTTTAAGCAACTTGATCATGAACATGTTGCACAAGCTTGGGAGAGGATGAAATTAATGATACGTAATTGCCCTACTCATGGTTTGAACTTGTGGATGATTATACAAAAAATTTATGCCGGATTGAATTTTGCTTCTAGAAATATTTTAGATTCGGCCGCGGGAGGCACTTTTATGGAAATCACTTTAGGAGAAGCTACTAAACTCCTAGATAATATTATGGTTAATTATTCTAAATGGCACACTGAAAGATATACTAATAAAAAAGTGCATGCGATAGAAGAGATTAATGTTTTGAGTGGAAAGATGGATGAACTTATGAAATTATTTGCTACTAAGAGTGTTTCTTCTGATCCTAATGATATGCCTTTGTCTACTTTGATTGAGAATAATAATGAATCTATGGATGTGAATTTTGTTGGTAGGAATAATTTTGGTAACAACGCGTATAGAGGAAACTTTAATCCTAGGCCTTATCCTAGCAATTCCTCTAATAATTATGGTAATTCCTACAACAATTCTTATGGAAATTTTAATAAGATGCCTTCTGAATTTGAGACTAGTGTTAAGGAATTTATGAATTCGCAAAAGAATTTCAATGCCTTGCTTGAAGAAAAATTGCTTAAAGTTGATGAATTGGCTAGGAACGTTGATAGAATTTATCTTGATGTTGATTCTTTGAAACTTAGATCTATTCCTCCTAAGCATGATATCAATGAGTCTCTCAAAGCCATGAGAATTTCCATTGATGAGTGCAAAGAAAGAACCGCTAGGATGCGTGCTAAGAAAGATTGCTTTATAAAAGCATGTTCTTCTAATTTTTATGAAAACAAAGATGAAGATCTAAAAGTTATTGATGTGTCCCCTATTAAATCTTTGTTTTGAAATATGAATCTTGATAATGATGGGACTGAATATGATCCACCTTTACCTAGAAGGCGTTCCAAAAATTTGGAGTTTTTAGATCTTGATGCTAAAATTGATAAAAGTGGGGTTGATAAACCCACTATTTTGGATTTCAAGGAATTTAATTATGATAATTGCTCTTTGATAGATTGTATTTCCTTGTTGCAATCCGTGCTAAATTCTCCTCATGCTTATAGTCAGAATAAAGCTTTTACTAAACATATCGTTGATGCTTTGATGCAATCTTATGAAGAAAAACTTGAGTTGCAAGTTTCTATCCCTAGAAAGCTCTATGATGAGTGGGAACCTACTATTAAAATTAAGATTAAAGATCGTGAATGCTATGCTTTGTGTGATTTGGGTGCTAGTGTTTCCACGATTCCAAAAACATTGTGCGATTTGCTAGGTTTCCATGATTTTGATGATTGCTCTTTAAACTTGCACCTTGCGGATTTCACTATTAAGAAACCTATGGGAAGAATTAATGATGTTCTTATTGTTGCAAATAGGAACTATGTGCCCGTAGATTTTATCGTTCTTGACATAGATTGCAATCCTTCATGTCCTATTATTCTTGGTAGACCTTTCCTTAGAACGATTGGTGCAATTATTGATATGAAGGAAGGGAATATTAGATTCCAATTTCCATTAAAGAAAGGCATGGAGCACTTCCCTAGGAAGAAAATAAAACTACCATATGAATCTATTATGAGAGCCACTTATGGATTGCCTACCAAAGATGGCAATACCTAGATCTATCCTTACTTTTATGCCTAGCTAGGGGCGTTAAACGATAGCGCTTGTTGGGAGGCAACCCAATTTTATTTTTTGTTTTTTGTTTTTTGCTTCTGTTTTGGAATAAATATTTGATCTAGCCTCTGGTTAGATGTGTTTTTATGTTTTAATTAGTGTTTGTGCCAAGTTAAACCTATAGGAACTTCTTGGATGATAGTTATTTGATCTTGCTGTAATTTCCAGAAACTTTCTGTTCACGAAAACAATTGTTACAAATCACCAGAACGTGATAAAATACTGATTCCAATTGCTGCTGATCAATAAACAAATTGCCTAGGTCGCCCTATTTTGGATGATTTTTTGGAGTTCCAGAAGTTTGCGTTAGTTACAGATTACTACAGACTGTTATGTTTTTGACAGATTCTGTTTTTCGTGTGTTGTTTGCTTATTTTGATGAATCTAGGGCTAGTAAAATAGTTTATAAACCATAGAGAAGTTGGAATACAGTAGGTTTAACACCAATATAAATAAAGAATGAGTTCATTACAGTACCTTGAAGTGGTCTTTTGTTTTCTTTCGCTAACGAAGCTCACGAGATTTTCTGTTAAGTTTCGTGTTGTGAAGTTTTCAAGTTTTGGGTGAAAGATTTGATGGATTATGGAACAATGAGTGGCAAGAGCCTAAGCTTGGGGGTGCCCATGGCACCCCCAAGATAATCTAAGGACACCAAAAAGCCAAAGCTTGGGGATGCCCCGGAAGGCATCCCCTCTTTCGTCTACTTCCATCGGTAACTTTACTTGGAGCTATATTTTTATTCACCACATGATATGTGTTTTGCTTGGAGTGTCTTGTATGATTTGAGTCTTTGCTTGTTAGTTTACCACAATCGTCCTTTCTGTACACACCTTTTGAGAGAGTCACACATGATTCGGAAATTATTAGAATACTCTATGTGCTTCACTTATATATTTTTTGAGTTATATAGTTTTTGCTCTAGTGCTTCACTTATATATTTTAGAGCACGGTGGTGGATTTGTTTTATAGAAACTATTGATCTCTCATGCTTCACTTAGATTATTTTGAGAGTCTTAAATAGCATGGTAATTTGCTTAAATAATCTTAATATGCTAGGTATTCAAGATAGTAAAAAATTCTTATGTGTGTGTTGAATACAATGAGAAGTTTGATACTTGGTAATTGTTTTGAGATATGGAGGTAGTAATATTAGAGTCATGCTAGTTGGGTAGTTGTGAATTTGAGAAATACTTGTGTTAAAGTTTGTGATTCCCGTAGCATGCACGTATGGTGAACCGTTATGTGATGAAGTCGGAGCATAATTTATTTATTGATTGTCTTCCTTATGAGTGGCGGTCGGGGACGAGCAATGGTCTTTTCCTACCAATCTATCCCCCTAGGAGCATGCGCATAGTACTTTGCTTTGATAACTTGTAGATTTTTGCAATAAGTATGTGAGTTCTTTATGACTAATGTTGAGTCCATGGATTATACGCACTTTCTTCCTTCCACCATTGCTAGCCTCTCTAATACCGCGCACTTTTCGCCGGTATCATACACCCACCACATGCCTTCCTCAAAACAGCCACCATACCTACCTATCATGGCATTCCCATAGCCATTCCGAGATATATTGCCATGCAACTTTCCACCATTCCGTTTATTATGACACGCTCCATCATTGTCGTATTGCTTTGCATGATCATGTAGTTGACATTGTATTTGTGGCAAAGCCACCATTCATAATTCTTTCATACATGTCACTCTTGATTCATTGCATATCCCGGTACACCGCCGGAGGCATTCATATAGAGTCATATCTTGTTCTAAGTATTGAGTTGTAATTGTTGAGTTGTAAGAAAATAAAAGTGTGATGATCATCATTTTTAGAGCATTGTCCCAAGTGAGGAAAGGATGATGGAGACTATGATTCCCCCACAAGTCGGGATGAGACTCCGGACTAAAAAAAAGAGGCCATAAAAAAAGAGAAAAGGCCCAAATAAAAAAAATGAGAGAAAAAGAGAGAAGGGACAATGTTACTATCCTTTTACCACACTTGTGCTTCAAAGTAGCACCATGATCTTCATGATAGAGAGTATCTCGTTTTGTCACTTCCATATACTAGTGGGAAATTTCATTATAGAACTTGGCTTGTATGTTCCAATGATGGGCTTCCTCAAAATGCCCTAGGTCTTCGTGAGCAAGCGAGTTGGATGCACACCCACTTAGTTTCTTTTGTTGAGCTTTCATATACTTATAGCTCTAGTGCATCCGTTGCATGGCAATCCCTACTCACTCACATTGATATCTATTGATGGGCATCTCCATAGCCCGTTGATACGCCTAGTTGATGTGAGACTATCTTCTCCTTTTTGTCTTCTCCACAACCACCATTCTATTCCACATATAGTGCTATGTCCATGGCTCACGCTCATGTATTGTGTGAAGATTGAAAAAGTTTGAGAATGTCAAAAGTATGAAACAATTGCTTGGCCTGTCATCGGGGTTGTGCATGATTTAAATATTTTGTGTGGTGAAGATAGAGCATAGCCAGACTATATGATTTTGTAGGGATAACTTTCTTTGGCCATGTTATTTTGAGAAGACATAATTGCTTAGTAGTATGCTTGAAGTATTATTATTTTTATGTCAATATGAACTTTTGTCTTGAACCTTTCAGATCTGAATATTCATACCACAATTAAGAAGAATTACATTGAAATTATGCCAAGTAGCACTCCGCATCAAAAATTCTGTTTTTATCATTTACCTACTCGAGGACGAGCAGGAATTAAGCTTGGGGATGCTTGATACGTCTCCAACGTATCTATAATTTTTGATTGCTCCATGCTATATTATATTCTGTTTTGGACATTATTGGGCTTTATTATTCACTTTTATATTATTTTTGGGACTAACCTATTAACCGGAGGCCCAGCCCAGAATTGCTTTTTTTGCCTATTTCAGAGTTTCGCAAAAAAGGAATATCAAATGGAGTCCAAACGGAATGAAACCTTCGGGAACGTGATTTTTACAACAAACATGATCCGGGAGACTTGGACCCTACGTCAAGAAACAAACCAGGAGGCCACGAGGTAGGGGGCGCGCCTACCCCCCAGGGCGCGCCCTCCACCCTCATGGGTCCCCTGTTGCTCCACCGACGTACTCCTTCCTCCTATATATACCTACGTACCCCCAAACGATCAGATACGGAACCAAAAACCTAATTCCACCGCTGCAACCTTCTGTACCCACGAGATCCCATCTTGGGGCCTGTTCCGGAGCTCCGCCGGAGGGGGCATCCATCACGGAGGGCTTCTACATCAACCCCATAGCTTCTCCGATGAAGTGTGAGTAGTTTACCTCAGACCTTCGGGTCCATAGTTATTAGCTAGATGGCTTCTTCTCTCTTTTTGGATCTCAATACAATGTTCTCCCCCTCTCTCGTGGAGATCTATTCGATGTAATCTTCTTTTGCGGTGTGTTTGTTGAGACCGATGAATTGTGGGTTTATGATCAAGTTTATCTATGAACAATATTTGAATCTTCTCTGAATTCTTTTATGTATGATTGGTTATCTTTGCAAGTCTCTTCGAATTATCAGTATGGTTTGGCCTACTACATTGATCTTTCTTGTAATGGGAGAAGTGCTTAGCTTTGGGTTCAATCTAGGGGCAGCAAGGCACGTATAGTATTTTTTTCCATCGAGGATAACAAGATGGTTTTTTTATCATATTGTATGAATTTATCCCTCTACATCATGTCATCTTGCTTAAGGCGTTACTATGTTCTTATGAACTTAATACTCTAGATGCATGCTGGATAGCGGTCGATGTGTGGAGTAATAGTAGTAGATGCAGGCAGGAGTCGGTCTACTTGTCTCGGACATGATGCCTATATACATGATCATACCTAGATATTCTCATAACTCTGCTCAATTCTGTCAATTGCTCAAGAGTAATTTGTTCACCCGCCTTACAATACTTATGCTCATGAGAGAAGCCACTAGTGAAACCTATGGCCCCCGGGTCTATCTTCATCATATTAATCTTCCAACACTTAGTTATTTCCGTTGCTTTTTTACTTTGCTTTTATTTTACTTTGCATCTCTATAATAAAAATACCAAAAATATTATCCTATCATATCTATCAGATCTCACTCTCGTAAGTGACCGTGTAGGGATTGACAACCCCTTATCGCGTTGGTTGCGAGGATTTATTTGTTTTGTGTAGGTGTGAGGGACTCGCGCGTAGCCTCCTACTGGATTGATACCTTGGTTCTCAAAAACTGAGGGAAATACTTACGCTACTTTGCTGCATCACCCTTTCCTCTTCAAGGGAAAACCAACGCAGTGCTCAAGAGGTAGCAATGGGGGGATCGAATCCTAGCGTAGCCAACTTGTTTTTGTCGGGGTGTTTTTTTAGGTCGCGCGCGGTACAAGAAACACGGGTGGCTTTCGCGTCAATGGGCCAGCCTAGTCGAGCATCACGCGTGTGTGTCGAGCTTCTGTTTGACGCAGAATGCGTCGTACAGGAGTAGCCAACTTGTTTTTGTCAGGGTGTTTTTTTAGGTCGCGCGCGGTACAGGAAACACAGGTGGCTTTCGCGTCAATGGGCCGGCCCAGTCGAGCATCGCGCGTGTGTCGAGCTTCTGTTTGACGCAGAATGCGTCGTACAGGAGGTCCTAGAGCCCCTAGCTGAAGGAAGCTCGCTAGCGTCAAAAGGCAACTTAGAAAACAAACATAAATAACTCTATTTGTTAGGAGCTAAAGGGGGGCTTAGCCCCCACCCTTGGCACTAAAGGGCTTTACAAATTGGGACTAAAGGCTGATTATGCACTAGTGCAACGATATTCCCCACTTGGGTAACTACTGCCTTCTTTCGAAAATAGAATGCCCATTAGTTTTAGACAAAGTCATGCTATGTGCCAGATTTACAATGAACAAGATACGGTTTCGTTTACCAGAATCTGGAATAGGAAGCACCAGATTTTTAGTAATCGCAATTTCACCATGTTCATTTTTATAACTTCATTTGTTAGGAGCTAATATGACTGAATATGAGCACTTCACGGTTTAATGAAAAGTATCTTGTAGCGCGGGGTAACATCTTGCATTTCCTATTGTTAATTTGAACAGACACATATGGGAATGGCTTTGTGGCGGGTCATGACCACCTGGAGGCTAGCGCGCTTCAGGCTCTAGAGCACGAGTTGCTCTCCGATTACTGCTATGTGCCCATGTTCGATGAATAGGCGAAAGTGAGGCTTTGACGAGTTTCTTCGCATGTACCGCCTCACATGAGAGTGAGTTGCAATGGAGAAAGTAGTACCATGCATCATGCATACTATTGCTAGTTACGCTAGGCAACATGATAGTGAATCCTGGCCACTTCAGAGTGTTTGTAGGCAACTTAGAAAACAATCATAAATAACTTCATTTGTTAGGAGCTAAGGGGGGAGGCTTAGCCCCCATCCTTGGCACTAAAGGCCCTTACGAACCGGGACTGAAGGCTGATTATGCACTAGTGCAAAGATATTGCCCACTTGGGTAACTACTGCCTTCTTTCAAAAATAGAATGTCCATTAGTTTTAGTCGAAGTCATGCTATGCGCCAGATTTACAATGAACAATACACGGTTTTGTTTACCAGAATCAGGAATATGACGCACCAGATTTTTAGTAATCGCAATTTCGCCATGTTCATTTTTATAGTTTCATTTGTTAGGAGCTAATATGACTGAATATGAGCACTTCGTGCTTTAATGAAAAGTATCTTGTAGCGCGGGGTAACATCTTGCCTTTCCTATTTTTAATTTGAACAGACACATATGGGAATGGCTTCGTGGCGGGTGATGACCACCTGGAGGCTAGCGCACTTCAGGCTCTGGAGCACGAGTTGCTCTCCGATGACTGCTATGTGCCCACGTTCGATGAAGATCAACTGCAAGCTATCATGCACGACTTAGTGGACGGTGAATAGGCGAAAGTGAGGCTTTGATGAGTTTCTTCGCATGTACTGCCTCACGTGAGAGTGAGTTGCAATGGAGAAAGTAGTGCCATGCAGCATGCATACTATTGCTAGTTATGCTAGGCAACATGATGGTGAATCGTGGCCACTTTAGAGTGTTTGTGGGCAACTTAGAAAACAATCATAAATAACTTCATTTGTTAGGAGCTAGGGGGCCTAGCCCCCACCCTTAGCACTAAAGGCCCTTACGAACCGGGACTAAAGGCTGATTATGCACTAGTGCAAAGATATTCCCCACTTGGGTAACTACTGCCTTCTTTCAAAAATAGAATGCCCGTTAGTTTTAGTCAAAGTCATGCTATGCGCCAGATTTACAATGAACAAGACATGGTTTCGTTTACCAGAATCTGGAATACGGCGCACCAGATTTTTAGTAATCGCAATTTTGTCATGTTGATTTTTATAGCTTCAATTGTTAGGAGCTAATATGACTGAGTATGAGCACTTCGCGCTTTAATGAAAAGTATCTATTAGCGCGGGGTAACATCTTGCCTTTCCTATTGTTAATTTGAACATACACATATGGGAATGGCTTCGTGGCGGGTCATGACCACCTGGAGGCTAGCGCGCTTCAGGCTCTGGAGCACGACTTGCTCTCCAATGACTGCTATGTGCCCATGTTCGATGAAGATCAACTGCAAGCTATCATTCACGACTTAGTGGATGATGAATAGGCGAAAGTGAGGCTTTGACGAGCTTCTTCGCATGTACTGCCTCACGTGAGAGTGAGTTACAATGGAGAAAGTAGTGCCATGAACATGCATATATACCCAAGCCACTATAACACGAAAAGTTTACGCAATCATGTTTACCCACTTGGGTGAATGTGACTTCTTGTTTAGTTGTGCGTTTGACGCGTGTATTATTTTGGGTTTTTGCCGTGTAGAAACGTGCGGTGGATGTAGGCTGTTGCTTCAAATTTTCTTAACTGGTGTAGGGTTCGTTTTGGTGTGCGTAGTGATATCGGTTGTTGTGGGCCAGTTCGGCCAGTTGACTTTGTTGCATTGGATTTCTCCCGTTACGTTTCTATGTGGGCTTCGATCGGTGCGTGCATCTATGCATGCATTTTGTTGGCCCATGTTCGGTTGTGCGTGCTTTCATTGGTCGGTGTTGATAACCCACAAGTATAGGGGATTGCAACAGTTTTCGAGGGTAGAGTATTCAACCCAAATTTATTGATTCGACACAAGGGGAGCTAAAGAATATTCTCAGGTATTAGCAACTGAGTTGTCAATTCATCCACACTTGGATAACTTAATATCTGCAGCAAAGTATTTAGTAGCAAAGTAATATGGAAGTAATGGTAATGATAGCAAAAGTAATATTCTTGGGTTTTGTAGTGATTGTGACAGTAGCAACGGAAAAGTAAATAAGCGAAGAACAATATGTGAAAAGCTCGTAGGCATTGGATCGGTGATGGAGAATTATGCCGGATGCGGTTCATCATGTAACAATCATAACATAGGGTGACATAGAACTAGCTAGCTCCAATTCATCAATGTAATGTAGGCATGTATTCCGAATATAGTCATACGTGCTTATGGAAAAGAACTTGCATGACATCTTTTGTCCTACCCTCCCATGGCAGCGGGGTCCTAGCGGAAACTAAGGGATATTAAGGCCTCCTTTTAATAGAGTACCGGACCAAAGCATTAACACATAGTGAATACATGAACTCCTCAAACTATGGTCATCACCGGGAGTGGTCCCGATTATTGTCACTTCGGGGTTGCCGGATCATAACACATAGTAGGTGACTATAGACTTGCAAGATAGGATCAAGAACTCACATATATTCATGAAAACATAATAGGTTCAGATCTGAAATCATGGCACTAGGGCCCTAGTGACAAGCATTAAGCATAGCAAAGTCATAGCAACATCAGTCTCAGAACATAGTGGATACTAGGGATCAAACCCTAACAAAACTAACTCGATTACATGATAAATCTCATCCAACCCATCACCGTCCAGCAAGCCTACAATGGAATTACTCACGCACGGTGGTGAGCGTCATGAAATTGGTGATGGAGGATGGTTGATGATGACGACAGCGACGGATTCCCCTCTCCGGAGCCCCGAACGGACTCCAGATCAGCCCTCCCGAGAGGTTTTAGGGCTTGGCGGTGGCTCCGTATCGTAAAACGCGATGAATCCTTCTCTCTGATTTTTTCTCCCCGAACACGAATATATGGAGTTGGAGTTGAGGTCGGTGGAGCATCAGGGGGCCCACGAGGCAGGGGGCGCGCCCCCCACCCTCATGGACAGGTGGAGCCCCCCCTAACATGGATTCTTCTTCCAGTATTTTTAATATTTTCCAAAAATAAGTTCCGGGGAGTTTCAGGTCATTCCGAGAACTTTTGTTTCTGCACATAAATAACACCATGGCAATTTTGCTGAAAACAGCGTCAGTCCGGGTTAGTTCCATTCAAATCATGCAAGTTAGAGTCCAAAACAAGGGCAAAAGTATTTGGAAAAGTAGATACGACGGAGACGTATCAACTGCCCCAAGCTTAAACCTTTGCTTGTCCTCAAGCAATTCAGTTGATAAACTGAAAGTGATAAAGAAATTTTTTTACAAACTCTGTTTGCTCTTGTTGTTGTAAATATGTAAAGCCAGCATTCAAGTTTTCAGCAAAGATTATGAACTAACCACATTCACAATAACTCTTAGGTCTCATGTTTACTCATGTCAATGGCATAATCAACTAGCGAGCAATAATAATAAATCTCGGATGACAACACTTTCTCAAAACAATCATGATATTATATAATAAGATGGTATCTCGCTCGCCCATTCTGAGACCGCAAAACATAAATGCAGAGCACCTTTAAAGATCAAGGACTGACTAGACATTGTAATTCATGGTAAAAGAGATCCAATCATAGTCATACCCAATATAAATTAATAGTAATGGATGCAAATGACAGTTGTGCTCTCCAGCTAGTGCTTTTTAATAAGAGGGTGATGACTCAACATAAAAGTAAATAGATAGGCCCTTCGCAGAGGGAAGCAGGGATTTGTAGAGGTGCGAGAGCTCGGTTTGAAATAGAGATGAATAATATTTTGAGCGGCATACTTTCATTGTCAACATAACAACCAAGAGATGGCGTTATCTTCCATGCTACACACATTATAGGCGGTTCCCAAACAGAATGGTAAAGTTTATACTCCCCCTCCACCAACAAGCATCAATCCATGGCTTGCCCGAAACAACGAGTGCCTCCAACTAACAACAGTCCCGGGGGAGTTTTGTTTGCAATTATTTTGATTTGATTTGCATAAAGCATGGGACTGGGCATCCCGGTGACCAGCCATTTTCTCGTGAGTGAGGAGCGGAGTCCACTCCTCTTGAGAATAACCCGCCTAACATGGAAGATACAGACAACCCTAGTTGATACATGAGCTATTCGAGCATACAAAACAGAATTTCATTTGAAGGTTTAGAGTTTGGCACATACAAATTTACTTGGAACGGCAGGTAGATACCGCATATAGGAAGGTATAGTGGACTCATATGGCATAACTTTGGGGTTTAAGGGATTGGATGCACAAGCAGTATCCCCGCTTAGTACAAGTGAAGGCTAGCAAAAGACTGGGAAGCGACCAACTAGAGAGCGACAACAGCCATGAACATGTATTAAACTTAATAAACATTAAGTGCAAGCATGAGTAGGATATAATCCACCATGAACATAAATATCGTGAAGGCTATGTTGATTTGTTTCAACTACATGTGTGAACATGTGCCAAGTCGAGTCACTTAAATCATACAAAGGAGGATACCACCCCACTATACCACATCACAACCATTTTAATAGCATGTTGGCACGCAAGGTAAACCATTATAACTCATAGCTAATCAAGCATGGCACGAGCAACTATGATCTCTAATTGTCATTGCAAACATGTTCATCCATAATAGGCTGAATCATGAACGATGAACTAATCATATTTACAAAAACAAGAGAGGTCGAGTTCATACCAGCTTCTGTCATCTCAATCAGTCCATCATATATCGTCATAATTGCCTTTCACTTGCACGACCGAACGATGTGAAAATAATAAGAGTGCACATGCATTGGACTAAGCTGGAATCTGCGAGCATTCGATAAACAGGAGAAGACAAGGCAATATGGGCTCTTGGTAAAATCAACAATAATGCATATAAGAGCCACTTCGACAATTTAATTATGGTCTTATCCTATCGACCCCCAAAGAAAAGAAAAGAAATAAAACTATTTACACGGGAAAGCTCCCAACAAGCAAAAGAAGAACGGGAAATCTTTTTGGGTTTTCTTTTTAATTATTATTACGACAGCAAGAAAGGTAAACTAACTAAAAGCTACAACTAATTTTTTTTTTGCTTTTCTTAAGGTTTATCAAACACAGAAGAAGAACGCAAGAAAAAGGAAATAATCTAGCATGGATAATACAATGAAAGAGTATGAGCACCGACAACTAGCAATGAGTGTGTGAACATGAATGTAATGTCGGTGAGAAATACGTACTCCCCCAAGCTTAGGCTTTTGGCCTAAGTTGGTTTATTGCCACGGATGGCCTGGCGGATATCCAAAGTTATAACCAGGGTCGTACTGAGATGAAGAAGACTCTAATTGCCACTGATTGGCAATCATCTCCATATCCCACTGGTAATTAGACTGTCGTGGAGGTTCAAATTGTGGTTCCGGCTCCGGCTCTGTGGCTGATGTAGGGTTCTGGTAGGCATGAATGGCTGCCAGCGGAACGAGATACGGACCTGCAGATAAATCAAACAAGGAAGGAGCAGGCAAGGTAATAGTCTCAGGGTGATGTTTATCAAAGAACAATTTGTATTTAAGTGCCCCTTCCCTATTCTTAACAATAAAGTCATGCGCTACCATACTCTTATAATCTAAATAAACACTGGGCAACAATTTTTCTTCTTTTTCATAGTGCCTAATAGGTATGTTATAGTGTGCAGCAAGGCGTGCAGCGTAAATACCTCCAAAGATGGGGCCCTTTGTACGGTTCAGACTTAACCGTTTAGCAATAATACCGCCCATACTAATAGAGTCATCACAAAATAAACCATGGAACAAAATAATAATATCAGGAACACTAAGGTTTCCACAGTTTCCGCGACCAATTAAGCAACGACTAGCAAATATGGCAAAGTAGCGTAAAACCGGAAAATGTATGCTAGTGATTCTTGCATCGGAAACCTTCCTAGTTTCCCCTACAGTAATAGTTTCAATAAACCCATCCACATCTTTACGATGTGGTTCCTCTAAACCACCCTCGAAAGGTATTTTGCAAACCCTGCAAAATTCATCTAGTGGCATCTTCTTGACCACATCATATAAATGAAACTCTACTGAAGGAGGTGATTCCTTAGGATAATAGTAGAAGTTTTGCACAAAAGTATTGGTGAGTAAGAGATACTGTTCGCGTTGGTCGCGGAGGAAGTCGGTGAGGCCTGCATTCTCAGCCAATTCATAAAAATCATCATAAATCCCGGCTGCTCTCAAGAAATCATCACAAGGCCATTCACACGGCCGAACCTCTGTGGTGCGAGGCAAATTATATTTGGGCCTCTCCGCTTCCTCACTTGCTTTTCCTTCGAGCTTCGGCTCGATGAGCCCCTCAAAAATCTCTTCATTATTTTCTGAAAAATTCTGAAATTTTTAGTAACTTCAAACAAAAGTGAACCAAGCTCAACAAAATTGATAGCAACTACTCCTACAAGTGCCTAGAGCCTATATCATGCATTAGAACTACTTGGAACCATATAAATTTGACATGCAAGCTCAAGAACATGGTCACCTAGGGAGCACAAATTTGCAATGAATAAAGCACTAGAACAAAAACTAATTGGACCAATGGAGGAGTCACATACCAAGGAACAATCCCCCAAAGCAGTTTTGTGAGAGGTGCTTTGAGCAAGGAGATCGAAAATCGCAGCAATATGAGCTAGAACTCGTGCTTGAGCTGGATGGTGATTTTTTTGGGAGGAAGAAGGAGTGTGTGGGTGCAGGAATAAGTGGAGGGGAGCCACCGTGGGCCCACGAGGCAGGGGGCGCGCCCTGGACCCTCGTGGCCAGGTGCTTGCTCCCCCTGCTGTGTTCTCAGTGCCAGATATTCTCAAATATTCCAGAAAAAATCATATTAAATTGGCAGGGCATTTGGAGAACTTTTATTTTCGGGGTATTTTTATATTGCACAGATAAATCAGAAAATAGACAGAAAAATACTATTTTTACTTTATTTCAACTAAATAACAGAAAGTAGAGAGAGGGTACAGAAGGTTGTGCTTTCTAGTTTCATCCATCTCATGCTCATCAAAAGGAATCCACTAACAAGGTTGATCAAGTCTTGTTAACAAACTCATTCCGACTAACATGGAACCGGAGAAATTTCGAATAACACTATGTTACCTCAACGGGGATATGCACATACCCAATAGTAAGAATATCGTATTTCTTCTTGACAGTAGGTAGAGGAAATTCAAAACCTCCAAAAATAATTGATGGAATTTTTCCAATAGAATTTATACTATGAACTTGAGGTTGTTTCCTCGGAAAGTGTACCGTATGCTCATTACCATTAACATGAAAAGTGACATTGCCTTTGTTGCAATCAATAACAGCCCCTGCAGTATTCAAAAAAGGTCTTCCAAGAATAATAGACATACTATCGTCCTCGGGAATATCAAGAATAACAAGTCCGTTAAAATAGTAACATTTGCAACCACAACAGGCACATCCTCACAAATACCGACAACTATAGCAATTGATTTATCAGCCATTTGCAAGGATATTTCAGTAGGTGTCAACTTATTCAAATCAAGTCTACGATATAAAGAGAGAGGCATAACACTAACACGAGCTCCAAGATCACATAAAGAAGTTTTAACATAGTTTCTTTTAATGGAGCATGGTATAGTTGGTACTCCTGGATCTCCTAGTTTCTTAGGTATTCCACCCTTGAAAGTGTAATTAGCAAGCATGGTGGAAATTTCAGCTTCCGGTATCTTTATTTTATTAGTGACAATTTCTTTCATATACTTAGCATAAGGATTCATTTTGAGCATATCAGTTAATCGCATACGCAAAAAGATAGGTCTAATCATTTCAGTAAAGCACTCAAAATCCTCATCATCCTTTTTCTTGGATGGTTTAGGAGGAAAAGGCATGGGTTTCTGAACCCTTGGCTCTCTTTCTTTACCGTGTTTCCTAGCAACAAAGTCTCTCTTATCATAACGTTGATTCTTTGATTGTGGGTTATCAAGATCAACAGCAGGTTCAATTTCTACATCATGGTCATTGCTAGGTTGAGCATCATCATGAACATTAACATTAACATTATCACTAGGTTCATGTTCGTTACCAGATTGTGTTTCAGCATCAGAAATAGAAATATCATTTGGATTTTCAGGTGTTTCAGCAATAGGTTCACTAGAAGCATGCAAAGTCCTATCATTTTTCTTTTTCTTCTTTTTAGAAGAACTAGGTGCATCTATATTATTTCTCTGATAATCTTGCTCAATTCTCTTAGGATGGCCTTCAGGATACAAAGGTTCCTGAGTCATTTTACCAGTTCTAGTAGCCACTCTAACATCATAATCATTATTCTTACTATTTAATTCATTGAGCAAATCATTTTGAGCTTTAAGTACTTGTTCTACTTGAGTGGTAACCATAGAAGCATGTTTACTAATGAGTTTAAGTTCACCTTTAACTCTAGACATATAATCACCCAAGTGTTCAATCATTTAAGCATTTTGTTTTAATTGTCTACCAAAATAAGCATTAAAATCTTCTTGCCTAACCATAAAGTTATCAAACTCATCCAAACATTGGCTAGCAAACTTGGTAGGAGGGATTTCAGCTTTATCATATCTATAGAGAGAATTTACCTTTACTACCTATGTCGGGTTATCAAGACCATGTGTTTCTTCAATAGGTAATGGAGGAAGATCATATATTTCTTCAACAGGCGGTAAATTAAGACCATGTATTTCTTCAATAGGAGGTAAATTCTTAACATCTTCAGCTTTTATACCTTTTTCCTTCATAGATTTCTTTGCCTCTTGCATATCTTCAGGACTGAGAAATAGAACACCCCTCTTCTTCGGAGTTGGTTTAGGAATAGGCTCAGGAATTGGCTCAGGAAGTGTCCAATTATTTTCATTTGTCAACATATTATTCAATAAAATTTCAGCTTCATCTGGTGTTCTTTCCCTGAAAACAGAACCAGCACAACTATCCAAGTGGTCTTTGGAAGCATCGGTTAGTCCATTATAAAAGATATCAAGTATTTCATTTTTCTTAAGAGGATGATCTGGCAAAGCATTAAGTAATTGGAGAAGCCCCCCCAAGCTTGTGGGAGACTCTCTTCTTCAATTTGCACAAAATTATATATTTCCTTTAAAGCAGCTTGTTTCTTATGAGCAGGGAAATATTTAGCAGAGAAGTAATAAATCATATCCTGGGGACTACGCACACAACCAGGATCAAGAGAATTAAACCATATCTTAGCATCACCCTTTAATGAGAACGTAAATATTTTAAGGATATAAAGGTAGCGAGTTCTCTCATCATTAGTGAACAGGGTGGCTATATCATTTAATTTAGTAAGATGTGCCACAACAGTTTCAGATTCATAGCCATAAAAAGGATCAGATTCAACCAAAGTAATTATATAAGGATCAACAGAGAATTCATAATCCTTATCAGTAACACAGATAGGTGAAGTAGCAAAAGCAGGGTCAGATTTCATTCTAGCATTAAGAGATTGCTGCTTCCATTTAGCTAATAACTTCTTAAGATCATATCTATCATTGCAAGCTAAAATAGCTCTGGCAGCTTCTTCATCCATAACATAACCCTCAGGAACAACAGGTAATTCATATTTATTAGGGGGAGAGTCTTCATCGTCACTATCATCAATATTATCAGTTTCAATAATTTCATTCTCTCTAGCCCTAGCAAGTTGTTCATCAAGAAATTCACCAAGTGGCACAGTAGTATCAAGCATAGAAGTAGTTTCATCATAAGTATCATGCATAGCAGAAGTGGCATCATCAATAACATGCGACACATCAGAATGAATAGCAGAAGCAGGTTTAGGTGTCGCAAGCTTACTCAAAACAGAAGGTGAATCAAGTGCAGAGCTAGATGGCAGTTCCTTACCTCCCCTCATAGTTGAGGGATACATTTTTGTTTTCTCGTCTTTCAAGTTCTTCATAGTGACCAGCAGATATAAATCCCAAGTGACTCAAAGAATAGAGCTATGCTCCCCGGCAACGGCGCCAGAAAATAGTCTTGATAACCCACAAGTATAGGGGATCGCAACAGTTTTCGAGGGTAGAGTATTCAACCCAAATTTATTGATTCGACACAAGGGGAACCAAAGAATATTCTTAAGTATTAGCAACTGAGTTGTCAATTCATCCACACCTGGATAACTTAATATCTGCAACAAAGTATTTAGTAGCAAAGTAATATGGAAGTAATGGTAACGATAGCAAAAGTAATATTTTTGGGTTTTGTAGTGATTGTGACAGTAGCAACAGAAAAGTAAATAAGCGAAGAACAATATGTGAAAAGCTCGTAGGCATTGGATCGGTGATGGAGAATTATGCCGGATGCGGTTCATCATGTAACAATCATAACATAGGGTGACATAGAACTAGCTCCAATTCATCAATGTAATGTAGGCATGTATTCCGAATATAGTCATACGTGCTTATGGAAAAGAACTTGCATGACATCTTTTGTCCTACCCTCCCGTGGAAGCGGGGTCCTAGCGGAAACTAAGGGATATTAAGGCCTCCTTTTAATAGAGTACCGGACCAAAGCATTAACACATAGTGAATACATGAACTCCTCAAACTACGGTCATCACCGGGAGTGGTCCCGATTATTGTCACTTCGGGGTTGCCGGATCATAACACATAGTAGGTAACTATAGACTTGCAAGATAGGATCAAGAACTCACATATATTCATGAAAACATAAATAGGTTCAGATCTGAAATCATGGCACTCGGGCCCTAGTGACAAGCATTAAGCATAGCAAAGTCATAACAACATCAATCTCACAACATAGTGGATACTAGGGATCAAACCCTAACAAAACTAACTCGATTACATGATAAATCTCATCCAACCCATCACCGTCCAGCAAGCCTACGATGGAATTACTCACGCACGGCGGTGAGCATCATAAAATTGGTGATGGAGGATGGTTGATGATGACGACGGCGACGGATTCCCCTCTTCGGAGCCCCGAACGGACTCCAGATCAGCCCTCCCGAGAGGTTTTAGGGCTTGGCGGCGGCTCCGTATCGTAAAACGCGATGAATCCTTCTCTCTGATTTTTTTCTCCCCGAACACGAATATATGGAGTTGGAGTTGAGGTCGGTGGAGCGTCAGGGGGCCCACGAGGCAGGGGCGCCCAGGGGGCAGGCGCGCCACCCCCCTCGTGGACAGGTGGAGGCCCCCCTGACGTGGATTCTTCTTCCAGTATTTTTAATATTTTCCAAAAATAAGTTCCGTGGAGTTTCAGGTCATTCCGAGAACTTTTGTTTCTGCACATAAATAACACCATGGCAATTCTGCTGAAAACATCGTCAGTCCGGGTTAGTTCCATTCAAATCATGCAAGTTAGAGTCCAAAACAAGGGCAAAAGTGTTTGGAAAAGTAGATACGACGGAGACGTATCAGGTATCGTCGCACTGTGACAAGATGAGATGCGGTGCCGCTTCGACCGTCGTATCCGTATTCTCTCGGTGTTTCTTCTTGGCGCCGTTGCTGCCGTTTGTTCCGGAGTTCTCGCGAGGTCTATTCTTTATATTTCACCGCTTGCCGTAGTCACCTTTTTTCTTCCCCTTTTCTGTAGACACGTGTATGCGTGCGTGTTGCCTCGCTCGATCTCTTCAGATATTTGTGTCGAGAAGTATCGAGTCTAATCTCCGCCACCGCTTCGCCGCCCATTGCGCGTATAAAAGGACCCCGGCGGGCTCTCTCCTCATCCTCTCACCATCCCCATCTGGCCCTCCTCTCCGCGGAAGCCATGCGGAGACCACGACTACGGAGGTGAGCCCATCCAACCTGCCGGTGCCCCGCGCGCGCCACCGGATCCCTCCTCAGTGTCGTCGTTCGAGGCACCACCGCGGTGCCATCCCGTTTCTGCCGCCACGGCCATCTCCACGACGTTGTGGAAGACCTCCTCTCGGAGCTCCACGTTGAAGGCTAGGACGAGCTGCCGCTGCCTGGTTCCCCCGTGTGCGCCGCCCGCATCCCGTTCACTGCCGTAGCGCTGGAATCGGCGTGCTTCGCTGCCCTCCACCACACTCCTGGTTGCCACCATACCACCGACGACGATCCCATGGTGGTGACGACGTGCAGCCTATCCCTATTGCGTGCCCGATGCCGACGTTGATGGTCGCCGCCAGGACGCATCCAATCGGCAGGCGGTGCAGGAGACAGCCAGCGGTGGCTGAAGTTGGAGGCGGGAGGCGGGAAGAGTAGAGATGCCGCCTCTCAATTACAATATTTTTTGCACGGTGAGGCTCTCGATCAGGCTCTATCGCCTCCGTGCTCGATTTCTCTCTCGTTTGGTGGATAGTAGCAAAGAGAAAGAAGAAGAAGAAGAAGGAAGCGTGTGAGAGCCCAGACGGACAGCGCCAGCCAGAGGACCGTGGTCGTGGCGACCGGTAGCCTTGCCTGAAGCGGAGCGCCTGGGATTCTTCTTCTGCTCGCTGGCCAGCTGCAGCCTGAAATGGTGCCCTCCTCTCCCTGTCGGTTCCCACCTCCTTTCATCGGGCGCGGTGTGTTGGACATGTTACATGTGCGGACGCCGGTCGGCGGCTAAGAAGCTCTTATGCGCGGCAGGACAGGTGTCGTGTGCCCTTTGACCACGCAAATAAGAGCGCAACCCAGTGGGAGGCAAGTCAGTGGGAGATGGACAGGGACGGGCCTGCGTGCCTGTGTTTTTCCTCCCAGGGACGAGGTACGCCGCGGTGCAGTCATGCATGCTTCACCCCTTCTGACCCATCTCGACGGAGCAACACTGTAGTACCAGCAAGTCACGACGAGAACGGCAACGCCTTCGCGTGCGGGCAGTGCACTTTCAAGGTCCAATTGCAGTTCGCCGGAGACGCCATCACCGAGTGTACGTGCTCTCCGTCAACAAGAGCACGAACAGCAGCACGTACACTAGGCCGCTTTGCTGTTCGTCCTTCAAGGTTAGCTGCAGGATTATCCAGCAAAAACCAGTCATGTAATCACGGGCTACTTCCATCTGAAGGGCAGACTGTTGTTTGCGGGCCGTGCTCTCTCTCTCTCTCTCTCTCTCTCTCTCTCTCTTTGCTTTTTGATGTATTTCTTTGGTACGTGTTTCATGCATGCAGCTGACGTGCTACTCTGTTTGACTTCTTCTGTTTGAAGTATGAGAGAAATCAAATTCCTATGTACTATGAGCCTTCCAATTTGCACAAATTATCTATGCATCTTTTGATGTACTTGAGGTGCAGGAATCTACAAGCAAGTTTGATAATGGAGAGAGAAGTATTAGTTAATAACATGCGGAGCTCAATCTAATGAATCAGAAACTTAGCGTTGAAGCAAGAAAAGGCGTTGGAGCGGGAGGGAGATCAACTGCGCTTTCAGGTGGCATTATTATTATTCGAGTCAAAGTGTGGACATGATACAAATTTAGTGTTTATGGTTTTTGCAGATTGAGCTTTTGCGGTATCATGAATTTTCACTATTTTGATGATGTGGTGAACACACGAGGCACAATCGTATTTATTTTGGTATTAGGATTATTTTTGAACGAATGAAAACAGATATGCAAAGAATTTTTCTGCATATATTGTTTGGAAGATGATTTAGGCTACCCATCCTGATCTGATGAGCATGGAATCTATGATTGAACTAAGCGGACATAAATTACAGATAGTTTGGTGCTCCCTTTCTCTGCATTTTTGTGGCTCTCTATATTATTTTTGTATTAAGCTGATATACACAACTCTGTTAAGCTACTTTAGGACATGACAAGATACATCTTTCAAATTTCATGCCAGACTTTATTCTTTTGCGTTGGTAATTCAATTTATTTTCTTAACTGGGCTGCTTACATAATGGTGAAATGGTGCATTAATTTATGTTTCACATTTTATTTTATCCATGCAAAACTCCATGTATTATTGCGATTTGATTTGGGGAGGTTTTTCTCTATCATCAATTCGCAAACTTAAGTGAAAAAATTATATTGATTCCAGTTTAAGTTGATCCAATCTCTATATTGAGAAGCTATCACGAGGTTGACCTTAAATGGTTGTCTTGAAATAGTCCTTAGTAATTACCTTCGTATCCGGTCCCATTAAACAAACCAAGTAAGCATATCTATTTGCATGCCCCTGCAAACGAGAAAGAGATGATGTAAAACTAGAAACCAATCAATAGTAAAGAAATTAACACACGACTCTTCCTTTAAACTACCCGGATGATATTCATTCACCCCTAGATAATTTTTACATAAAGCCGATGGTTTTTGACATAATCAACTAGACTAAATTAATGTCGGAGCCCGTCTCCCATGTCCGACAGGCCATGAGCCTGAAAAACGAAGCCTCGCCTCCACCTCCGCCTCCGCTGCCTACAAGCGGTTAATTGGTCAACGATGATGAGCCCGCCAAGCTTGGCTTCAACGCGAGTGGAAGAGCGGTGGCCTTCCTGGAACCCAAGCAACGGCGACCTCCCATGCTCTACTCATCCTAGCTGTCGGCGGTGCCCACAGACGTGTCGGCTTCATGGACATGGCGGCGAGGCGCGGGCATGGCGGAGCTGGCGATGTCATCCTCGTCCTCGCTCTTGCCGTAGACTTCATCCGCTGCCTCATCGATCTCCTTGTAGGCGGCTTCTAACTCTGTCTGATGAAGGCGGTACCATCAGCGGTCGTGACAAATGTCGTGTCTGCCACGGACACACGGTGAACTAGATGCAGAATGAAGTCGGACTCCATTCGCCTTCCTTTGTCTCGTCCGAACTGATTGTTGGTTGGGAGCCTGATTGCTTGTATCTGCGTTGGTATTTCTCCGAAAAGAAGAGGATGATGCAATACAACAATGGTAAGTATTTCCCTCAGTTATGAAACCAAGGTTATCAATACAGTAGGAGAACCAAGCAACACTATGTAAACAACACCTGCACACAAATAAAAATACTTGCAACCCAACGCGTAAGAGGGGTTGTCAATCCCTCCTCGGTATTGAGATAGATTAAATTGTATTAGATTGGATAAATTGATCTGACAAAAACATAAAATAAAGTAAATAAATAAAAAGTGTAGCAAGGTATTTTTTTGGGTTTTTGGAATAATAGATCTGAAAACAATATGATAGGAAATAGACCCGGGGGCCATTGATTTCACTAGTGGCTTCTCGAGAAAATAGCATACGGTGGGTAAACAAATTACCGTTTGGCAACTGATAGAAAAGCAAATAATTATGACGATATCCAAGGCAATGATCATGTATATAGGCATCACGTCTAAGATTAGTAGATCGAAACGATTATGCATCTACTACTATTACTCCACACATCGACCGCTATCCAGCATACATCTAGTGTATTAAGTTCATGGAGAAACGGAGTAATGCAATAAGAATGTGTTGACACATGAACACGTCACCATGTACCCTCGACGCCGGGGGTGATGCACCGCAGCTCACGTCGAAGGAGACCCGACCGACAGCACGACACGCAGGACAGTCGGCGGGCGCTTTTGAAGACCCGAAACCCCACACGCCCGGGAGGGACCCCGTCAGGGAGTGCGGCGGCTATGGGCTGCCCTAGGTCGATTCGCTCGCCCCTAGATCCTCGTGGATCGTTGCCCTTCAACGCGAAGAACGAACAAAGAACGAGAAAGAAAGATACAAGGGTAGGGGATAAAGATAGATGAACACAAAATTGTAATAGATTGATTGGTTCGATTGGTGTTGTTCAATCGGCCGTCACCCCAACATATATAAGAGGCGGCTGGACTTCCCGTACAAGTAAAGGATTCATCTAGGCTTTCCTTACAAAAAATTACATCAATTCACGTCCTAGAGTCCTAGTTCTATTCCAACTCGGATTCAATCTGAATCTGGCCCAACTTCTGTCTTCCTCCTTGCGCGGGCCGTAGAGCCTCCATATGACCTCCGATCGAGACGACCCAAATATGAAATTTGTGCGTCTCGACGAGACGAACAACTCTTGTGTTGATAACTTTTCCAAACAAGACCATCTTGAATACTTTACGAGGTCATCTTTACCTTCCAGTCGGACTCGGTCTTGTAGCAGACTGGATTGTCCGAGTCTCGTAGTAAATTTACATGCCATATACTATGTCTGATGATGAT
Source organism: Triticum aestivum (assembly GCF_018294505.1). Taxonomy (NCBI): domain Eukaryota; kingdom Viridiplantae; phylum Streptophyta; class Magnoliopsida; order Poales; family Poaceae; genus Triticum; species Triticum aestivum. The sequence goes on from NC_057799.1 coordinate 478,973,398, forward strand.
GACTCCAAAACAAAAGTTTATCATTTTGATGATACGCACAACTTCCGTATTGAACACTTCTCCATCCGAGGTCATCTTGATAAACTTTCGGGCACATGTTTAGTTTCACTCGGATTCGAGCTCATCCACTCGGATTAGAGTCATTCACTCGGATCGTCCGACTGGACTTTTTCACTCGGATGTTAGAATCTTTCACTCGGAAGACAATTTTCACTCGGATGACTATATTTTCACTCGTAAGGCAATCTCTTTACTCGATCGGCAAGTTTTCATTCCGACGGTAAATAAGTTCACTCGGACGGAAAACTTTCACTCGACCGGTAAGTTTTCATTCGGATGGTAAGCTTTCACTCGATCGGTAAGTTTTCACTTGGATGGTAAGCTTTTCACCCGGATTTTCCGACTGAAAACATAGCCTGATCTTGATTTGTCTCTTCAGGCCTCATACGACCTCGAATTGAGACGAATTATATATGAAAATCGACCGGCTCGACGAGACGAAACTTTTCCGTGTTGAAGGTTTTTCGATTCAAGGCTGTATTGAGGGCAGAATTGCTCACGCATTGCATCAGACACTCATCAACATGTGTCTGGTGTCAAGCGTAATATTTTGGTCTCTGGACGGTCTAGACCGTATTGACTGTAACTTTTGCATATGAACTCGGATTAAGATGATTTATATATGAAAATCAATTGCCTCGACGAGACGAAGACAATTCCTTTAGAGTGCTCCTTCATCCGAGGTAGTCCTGAATGCGTAACTGGCCGAAAAGCACTCAGAACACTAAATTCTGCCACTCGGAGTACAGTTTCGGCCCCTAAGATGAGGTCGGATGTCGATGACTTAAACATGAAAGTTGTTCCATTCGACTACGCAAAACTTTCTCATGTTGAAAACATCTTCATTTAGGGCCATATTATTTGCATTTGTATCATGCCAAAATCTGGTGTCAACAGAACGATGACATGATGTAGACAAGATCTATTCATGTAGGAATAGACTCCATCTTTTTATCCTTAATGGCAACGATACATGCGTGTCACTTCTCCTTCTATCACTGAGATTGAGCACCGCAAGATCGAACCCATCAGAAAGCACCTCAGTTTCGGAGGAGAAATACAAGGCTGTAATAATCATGCATATAAGAGATTAAAGAAGACTCAAATAATATTCATAGATAGATTTGATCATAAACTTACAATTCACCGGATCCCAGCAAACACACCGCAGTAAGTCATTACATCAAATAGATCTCCAAGAACATCAAGGAGAACATTGTATTGAAAATCAAAAAGAGAGAAGAAGCCATCTAGCTACTGCCTACGGACCCATAGGTCTGTGGTAAACTACTCACGCATCATTGGAGGAGCACCAATGAGGATGATGACCCCTCCGTGATCGTGTCCCTCTCTGGCAAGGTTCTGTAACTTGCGGCGGCTGGAATTGTTTTTCGTCGACTCCCCTAGGGTTTCTGAAAAATTTGGATTTTTATAGAGCTGAGTGGTGGTGGAGAGGGGGCCTATGGGCCCCACTACCCACCAGGGCGCGCCTTGGTGGCTTGTGGGCCCCATGGGCCTCCTCTCCGGTACTTCCTTGGCTCCCAAGTTGTCTTCTGGGCAGAAAAAAATCTCCAAATAGTTTCGTGGCATTTGGACTTCGTTTGGTACTGATATTCTGTGAAGTAAAAAAACAAGCAAAAAACAACTGGCACTGGGCACTATGTCAATAGGTTAGTCCCAAAAAATGATATAAAGTTGCTACAAAATCAATATAAAACATTCAAGAATGGTAATATAACAGCATGGAACAATAAAAAATTATAGATATGTTGGAGACGTATCAGAACCCAGCCTGGCTAGTATAAGATCAATTGTTGCCGTGCTGAAAGGATCGACATTACAGAGGCGATTGCCTTGTATTTGTTTGAGACACGATGTCGGTAAAAATTATCCAGACGTGAATGAATATCATCCATGTAATGCTGGTTAGGGGGGGGGGCTCAAATCAATATACAGACAAGCAACCCGAAAGAACCATCTCCAATGACAAATCCCCATGTTGCACATTAGGTGATTATTAAGAAACCAGCATGAGGTACTCACAAAATTGACATGTTAATCGATAAAAGCATAAACCGTACAGCTACAAGATGAGGCACCACAAACGTAGGCTCTTGCTCACAAACTTGATATGAAGGCTACAACATACACATGAACACACGGCAATGTTCAATTAACTGATTTCATAAAACTGCATGCAATCATGTATTTGTCAAAAACAATTTTCAAACACAGCTGAATTTCTCTGTTAGATTGACATAAAAAGGTCAAAAGGGCTACTCCGGATTGAATTTCTCAAAACTATGTAGTAGCACATGTGACGCTTGATGTAGTACCAAAAATAAATAAATAACCCAATAGAATGTCTCAAAAATCTTGCAGTGGCCTTGGCTAATAGATTGAGATCCAAAATCTAAAAGAACCATACGTCAAATCTACACTTGTGTAACTAGCTACATCGTACACTTGACCATCTCTATGGACGCTGCCGGGTGCTGCTCTTTCTTGGTTAGCACAACGCAGAGCGGGCTTGCATGGCACATGTCGACGCCGAACAAGCAGAAGTAGCGCTCCTTGAAGGCCCAGATCTCGACGATGTCATTCTCCTTGAAGCAGCACCGAGTGATGAAGTCCATGTACCCTTCCCCCTTGATGATGTTGCCGTGGCTGCTCTCCCACCGCGTCAGCTGCAGCTGCTTGGTGGCGGCGTGGACATTGCACACGACGACGGGAAGCCCGCCGTGCTTCTTCCCCTGCTTCTTCTTTCTCTTGACCCTCCCCTGCTGCAGCTCCTCTTCGGTCGGCGGCAGCCTTGGCGGCCTCGGCACTTCCTTGGCGTCCTCACGAGGTATCCTGGCGGCGTCGAGCTCATCCAGGGAGAGGATTGGGCGGAGGCTGCGCAGCACGCCCGCTGTCGGGAGCCGAAACCGGTTCTGCTGCGGGTCGAGGTCGGTGGCGGTCACGGCCTTCTCGTCTATGAAGGTCACCGTTAGGTCGAGCCGGAGGTCGAAGTGGGCGCGTATCCAAGCCGGCTCGGCTCGGGGAGCGACGGCGGAGAGCGGGACGGCGTTTATGTTGGGAATATGAGCAATTTACCGAATGATTTTATTAACAAAAATACTAGATATAGCATGACCAGAATAGTAGTGATAAAACAAGCCATGCGATTTGACAAAGAGAAGGTAAACAACATCTTCATATATGAACTGTAACTAAACATATGTAGAGCAGACAGTATAGCAAGTTGCATATATGAAATAGAGTCTAACATATCTAGGGCAAATACTAGAACAAGGAACTGTAGCAGGACCTCTAATAGAAAGGAGAAAAACACGTACAGGACAACAGCAACAGAAGCGTTGGACTTGGGGTCGGTGTCCTCGCCTGCCATATCGTCGAGGAAGTCGTGGACGTCGGGGAAGAAGTCGTCGTCGGGGAAGTAGTCGTCGGCGACCGGATCGTCCGTGATGAAGCAGCCACTAGTCGCGCTGAGCGCTCCCCAAAAACCTTATCACCCTTCTCCCGTACAGGACTCAAAAGATACAGTTTCGGAGGCCTACTGTCCCGACGTGCGGTGCATGCCGCAAGCCGGGATGAGGAAGACAGCAGCAGCTCAGAGATGGAACCGATGGCGAGGGAAGGAGTAGTTCTGGTGCGTCTCTCTGGGAGGAGCGACCTCCCTTTTATAGGCACAAGAGAAGGAGGCGACAGGGCAGCGACGGGAGGCGAAACGCAGAGAGCCAGCAGCCGAAGAGCTGCACCGTTCGCATTCGAACTCCACTTTCGCAAAAATCTTTTCAGCTTCCGTGTGACCTTTCGTATACCCGTAGTGCGTGGCAAAAATTTAGACATCGGCTCGGCGGGGCGGGGCGGGGCGGGGCGGGGCGGGGCGGGGCGGGGCGGGCGGCGGAGGAGGAGCGCGCGTGGATGTCCCTCTTGTTCTCATGCTCATACAAGTGGGGAAAGAACCTCCCTTATAAGGAGGTCCAACTCCCACTCAACTAGCAATGTGGGACTAAACTTTAGTAGTATCCCTTGCCTTGCACAAATGGGCTAAGTGGGCCTCTAGGATTTATTAGGAATTTCTAAAACTGCTATTGGGCTAGGCCCAAAATAGACAAAATTCCAGCAATCCCCCACCAGATCCCAGAGGCACACAAAAATTGCCTTTGGTTCCAAAACACTGTTTTATATACCGGTACTACAGTGGAGACTGTTAAGTTGAACTTCCACCTAGAACTCTATGGTACACTAGTAAGCAACTTGAACAGTGGACTGGGCCTTGAACTGCAAGTTTTCTGCGAATTTAGCTTCACATAAAGCCTTGACCGATACATGGCTACCGTGGGTCTTCCCCGCGGGTGGAGCTTATGCGTCATACTCCGAGACCTTTCATGAGTTTACTAGAGAGAGCCCTACTCTCATAGATTGCGACGTTTGACAATCAGACTCATATAGGTGTGTTCTTCAAAAGATGTTCTGCAGGACAACATCTCTGCTTAAATGAGCCACTTAGAACACATTAAGATATACATCAACCTGCCATGCAGTTTTAGGAGAGTATTGCATCTTCATGGAGTGGTATTGTTAATAGTAAGGATACTCTCCTCTCAGTTGACCAACAGCTTGTCTTCCACATCTAATTCACGGGATCTTCGATCACAAAGAATAGATTACCACTGTGAACAACTCATATTGTGGGTCTCATACCCATCTCCCTCGATGCATTATCTATCACATTACGTGATAGACCCTTAGTAAAAGGATCTGCCAGATTTTTAGACGTTTGGATATAATCCAATGCAATAACTCCGGAGTTTCTCATTTTTCTGACAGACTTTAACCTTCTCTGAACCTGTCTTGATGACTTCATGTTATCCTTTAAGCTGCTCACTTTCGTGATAACAGTTTGATTGTCGCAGTTCATAAGGACACCCGGTACAGGTTTCTCAACGACCGGCAAGTCATTCAAGAGCCGACGAAGCCAATCTGCTTCGACCGTAGCTGTATCTAGTGCTGTGAGTTCTGCTTCCATTGTTGACCTTGTTAAGATGGTCTGCTTGCAAGACTTCCAAGAAACAGCGCCACCTCCATGAGTGAATACATATCCGCTCGTGGCCTTTATCTCATCAGCATCTGAGATCCAGTTTGAGTCAGTATACCCTTCAAGCACCTTTGGGTGCCCGGTGTAGTGAATTCCATAATTTGCAGTGCATTTCAAATAACGCAAAACTCTCTCTAGAGCTTTCCAATGCACATCTCCTGGTTTTGAGACAAACCGACTCAGTTTGCTAACAGCAAAAGAGATGTCAGGTCTTGTAGCACTTGCTAAGTACATAAGCGAGCCAATAATATGAGAATATTTCAATTGATCTCTAGCAATTCTTCGATTCTTTCGAAGTAACACACTTGCATCATAAGGTGTTGGAGAGGACTTGCAGTCACTATAGCCAAAGCGACTCAAGATCTTTTCCACATAGTGAGATTGAAGCAATGTAATCCCACCATCATCGTCTCTCAACAACTTGATGTTCAGAATGACATCAGCCACTCCTAAATCCTTCATCTCAAAGCAGCGAGATAGGAAATTCTTGACCTCCTTAATAACATTCAGATTTGTTCTGAAAATCAGTATGTCATCAACATACAAGCAAAGGATAACTCCCTCACCCCCACCATGGCGATAGTACACACATTTGTCAGCTTCATTCACAACAAATCCTGCAGCTGTTAAAGTTCTTTCAAACTTCTCATGCCACTGTTTGGGTGCTTGCTTAAGTCCATACAAAGACTTCAGCAACTTGCACACTTTTCCTTCCTGACCATCTAGTACAAACCCATCTGGTTGTTCCATATAAATTTCCTCGTCCAACTCTCCATTTAGGAAAGCAGTCTTAACATCCATTTGATGAACGAGAAGACCACGCGAGGCAGCTAGTGAAAGTAGAACTCGAATAGTGGTCAGTCGAGCCACAGGTGAGTAAGTATCAAAGAAGGCTTCACCTTCCTTTTGGGTATAACCCTTAGCCACGAGCCGAGCCTTGTACTTTTCAATAGTACCATCAGGCCTAAGCTTCTTCTTGAATACCCATTTGCATCCTATAGGTTTGCACCCATAAGGACGATCAATTATCTCCCAAGTTTCATTCGCCAAGATGGAATCCATCTCGCTACGAACCGCTTCCTTCCAGTAGTCAGCATCTTCAGATGCATAGGCCTTTGAAATAGAACTGGGAGTGTCATCTATGAGATACACAAGAAAATCATCACCAAAGGACTTTGCAGTTCTCTGTCTCTTGCTCCTAGTAGGAACTTCATTGTTCTCCTCCACAGGACTTTCAAAGTGTTCCATCGAAATGGCAGGTTCGATAATTGTAACTGGTTCCTGATTCGATGAACTAGGCATCTCCTAATTAGATGAGGTAGCCATATCCTTCATGGGAAAGATATCTTCAAAGAAAGTCGCATCATTCGACTCCATGATCGTACCGACATGCATGTCAGGTACCTCAGATTTTACAACCAAGAATCTATAGCCAATGCTATGAAAAGCATATCCCAGGAAAACACAATCCACAGTCTTTGGTCCAAGCTTCCGCTTCTTTGGAATTGGAACATTGACTTTCGCCAAACACCCCATGTTTGTAGATAAGAGAGTTTTAACCTTTTCTTCTCCCATTCCTCGAATGAAGTTATCTCTTTGTTCTTTGTGGGAACTCGGTTTAGGACATGACATGCCGTCAATATCGCCTCCCCCCACCATGCCTTGGAGAGACCCGATGTGTCTAACATGGCGTTAACCAAATCAGTTAGAGTACGGTTCTTTCTTTCGGCCACCACATTTGACTGAGGTGAATAGGGAGGCGTCCTCTCATGGATTATACCATGTTCCGCACAAAAAGCATCAAATTCATTGGAAAAATACTCTCCACCACGGTCGGACCTAAGCCTCTCGATTTTTCGATCAAGTTGGTTTTCCGCTTCAGCTTTATAGATCTTGAAAAAGTTCAAAGCCTCATCCTTAGATTTCAGAAGATACACACGACAGTATCTAGTGGAGTCATCAATTAACGTCATGAAATATTTCTTTCCACCTTTTGTAAAATACCATTCATTTCACATAGATCTGAATGTATGAGCTCTAGTGGTGCAAGATTTATCGTTTCCGCAGTCGTGTGAGACTTACGAGGTTGCTTAGCTTGCACACACACTTGACACTTAGATCCCTTGACAGTGGTGAACTAGGGATTAAGTTCAACTTCGCTAGTCGCGACATGCAACCAAAGTTAACATGACAAAGACGTGAATGCCACACATTTGATTCACTATTATTGCAAATATGATTAACAACTTTATTGCAAACGTCTGATAAGGATAAACGAAACAGGCCTCCTGACTCATAACCTTTACAACAAAGGTTCCATACTTGGATATTACAAATTTATTCGACTCAAAGACAAGCTTGTAGCCATCTCTACACAGAAGAGATCCGCTAGCAAGATTTTTATTGACGGAGGGGACATAATGCACGTTCTTCAGCCGCACGATCTTCCCCAAAGTAAACTTCAGATCGACCGTGCCAACACCATGAACAGAAGCACTTGAACCGTTGCCCATCAGCACGGTTGAAGTCCCTGCGGTCTGATAAGAGGAAAACATGGAAATATCACCGCATACATGCACATTAGCACCCGTGTCAATCAACCAATCAGGAGAATGACATACTGAAAGAATAGTGGGAAATATACCATACCCATCATCCTTCATGTCAGTGTCTCCAATGACAACATTAGCGGTCTTGTCGCCTTTCCCAGGGTGACGCTTGTCATAGCAATTAGGGCAACTAGGAGCCCAATGATCAGGATCGCCACACACATGACAAGCACCTTTCTTCTCGTCATTCTTCTTCTTGAAGTTCGTGTGCTGCACAGCCTTGTTCTTCCCATCAAACTTTGCTTTACCATCACACTTGCCCTTGTTCTTGAACTTGTGGGGCTGGAAGTTCTTCTTTTGTACCAGATTGGCACTAGATCCTCCCTCAATACCTCGAGCACGTGTATCCTTTGCTCTAGCCTTTTCTTCCACATCAACAGTGCCAATGAGATCCGGGACGGAAAACTCCTGTCTCTTATGCTTCAGTAAGGTAGCAAAGTTCCTCCACGAAGGAGGAAGCTTAGTGATGATACCTCCGGCAACAAACTTGTCCGGTAGCATACAACTGAAGTGCTCAAGTTCTCTAGCAAATGACTGTATCTCATGAGCTTGCTCAACCACGGAGCGCTCTTTAGTCATCCTGTAATCATAGAATTGCTCCATGATGTACAGCTCAGTGCCAGCATCCGAGACCCCAAACTTGGCCTCGAGTGCATCCCACATATCTTTTCCATTATCAATTGACACATAAGCATCAACTATGTTCTCACCAAGAACACTCAAGAGAGCAGCCTTAAACATAGTATCCATTTTCTGAAAAGCTTGTCCCTGTTGAGCATCAAGCTCTCCTTCAGGTTTGCCGAGAGTGGCGTCATAGCAACTCATGGTTTGAAACCATAAGACTGCTCTCACGCGCCACCTCTTATAGTGGATACCCTCAAACATAGGAGGTCTCATGGAAGCAGCAAAACCACTCGGGGTAAATTGCCTATAATAAGGTTTTTGGATTGTTGGAAATATGAGCAATTTACCGAATGATTTTATTAACAGAAATACTAGATAAAGCATGACCAGAATAGTAGTGATAAAACAAGCCATGCGATTTGACAAAGAGAAGGTAAACAACATCTTCATATATGAACTGTAACTAAACATATGTAGAGCAGACAGTATAGCAAGTTGCATATATGAAATAGAGTCTAACATATCTAGGGCAAATACTAGAACAAGGAACTGTAGCAGGACCTCTAATAGAAAGGAGAAAAACACATACGGGACAGCAGCAGCAGAAGCGCTGGACTTGGGGTCGGTGTCCTCGCCTGCCATGTCGTCGAGGAGGTCGTGGACGTCGGGGAAGAAGTCGTCATCAGGGAATTAGTCGTCGGCGACCGGATCGTTCGTGATGAAGCAGCCAGTAGTCGCGCTGAGCGCTCCCCAAAAACCTTATCACCCTTCTTCCGTACAGGACTCAAAAGGTGCGGTTTCGGAGGCCTACTGTCCCGACGTGCGGTGCACGCCGCAAGCCGAGATGAGGAAGACAACAGCAGCTCAGAGATGGAACCGATGGCGAGGGAAGGAGTAGTTCTGGTGCGTCTCTCTTGGAGAAGCGACCTTCCTTTTATAGGCGCAAGAGAAGGAGGCGAGAGGGCAACGACGGGAGGCGAAACGAAGAGACGGAGATGAAGCGAACAGCCAACAGCCGAAGAGCTGCACCGTTCGCATTCAAACTCCACTTTCGCAAAAATCTTTTCAGCTTCCGTGTGACCTTTCGTATACCCGTAGTGCGTGGCAAAAATTTAGACATCGGCTCGGCTCATTCCCGCAACGCGCGGCGCGGCGCGGCGCGGCGCGTCGTGACGAGGCGGGCGGCGGAGGAGGAGCGCGCGTGGATGTCCCTCTTGTTCTCATGCTCATACAAGTGGGGAAAGAACCTCCCTTATAAGGAGGTCCAACTCCCACTCAACTAGCAATGTGGGACTAAAATTTAGTAGTATCCCTTGCCTTGCACAAATGGGCTAAGTGAGCCTCTAGGATTTATTAGGAATATCTGAAACTGCTATTGGGCTAGGCCCAAAATAGACAAAATTCCAGCAGTTTATGGGTGCGGCGTCGACGGGCGGCGCCAAGAACGGGACCAGAGCGCCGGAGAGGGAGAGGCTGGCCGCGTTGGCCCGCTGCTCCGCGGCGGCGGGGTCGTACACGGCCAGGGTGAGCGCGTGCAGTCTCTTGCGGCCGGCGCAGCGCGGCGCACCCCCTGCCTTGGTAGGGATGATCATGGAAAGGTTACAGCTGGTTTGGTCAGGGACATGGGACGACATGGTGGGCGTTCGATCGACTGCTCGATCTCTCGGCGTACCCGGCGGCGGCGGCAGGCAGGCTAGTGGGATGGGATGGTTCATGCCCCAGATTATATAGATGGATGCTCTATTGCTCACCGGAGCCGAGTCGGCCGCTGCGTGGGATGTGCTTGTGCCGGCTCCGCTCCGGACTCGCTCTCCTCCTGGACGGAGAACACCAGGCTTTCACCGGACTGGGCGCATTAAATGTTGCCAATCCGAGTTGGGCTCGTCACCGTGTCCCCCTCTGGTGCCTGGCGAGCTGCTCCTCCTCCCATCTCACGCGGCGGCGCGCCACCTCCTTGCGAATCCGAGTAGGATCAAGGAGAGCCAGAGCCCCTAGTTTTTTTGACAATCGCCAGAGCCCCCTAGCTGAAGCTCGCGAGCTTGAAACGGCAGCCCTTTTGCACAGGGCGCGATCCTAATGGGCCGGCCCATTCAGTGGCGCCATAGCGAGCCGTCCTGTGCGAGTATTAAATAAAATCCCCCAAATCGTGAACAAATTTGAAATTCGAACAGAATTGAAAACATGGAAACTTTTTGAAAACATGAACAAATATTTTAAAAAAATATTGTGAACATATTTTGAATTATGAACAATTTTTGAAAAGGTGAATTCAAAATACAAACCGAACATTTTCTTAGTATACGGTGACCATTATTTAAATACACCATGAACATTTTTAAAAAAATATGGTGTACTTTTTTCATATGCACGCTGAACAATTTTTCTATACATGATGAACATTTTTATACACATTGAACATTTTTCAATGAGCGTTGATTTTTTTAATAAATTAAACTTTTTTGGAAACATAAATAACACTTCAAAAGGTGAACAAAATATGAATTTTTGATTTATTTGAAAATTTTGAATTTATGGAAAAATAAAAGAAAATGAAGAAATAAGAAGGAAAAAGAAAATGAAAAAACATGAAGAAAACCCGAAAAAAGAAAAACAAAAACAGGAAATGCCAGGTTCAAGGATCTTCTCAAAACCAGTTGCTTGCTCGAAGTGGGCTGTCCCGTGTAGCGTTGCTCGCTCGCTTTGGTTCATCGAAGCCGCGGCAGTTTGACGCTCACAGGCGGCTAATACATATGATCCGTCAGATCAAGGAGGTAAAGCTGATGGGCCACGCCCCACTTCTAGGGATGCAAGCCCACGGCGTTAGCATGTGTTCCAGAGAATTTCAGTTCTAAGTTCGTCCCACAACAAGAAAAACAAGACAAATTCAGCTGTGATAGTGCTAACGAACTTAATTCATAAACCATCTTAAATCAACTACATTCATGTCATGATTTGTCCTTTTTTTTGTTTCTCGGTGTGAGTTGAATTTTAAGCTAAAATTATATGGAATGGTGATAGATATTGTGTTTGCATACTCACTTACTTCAATTTTTGAGAAGTTTTTGCACGAGTTCTTGACTCTGGGTGCATCGGTTGCACATGAACCTTTGGTGCACCAGACATGTCCTCGGATAAGTTCTCCCTTTTGACTAGCGGTTTAGGCGGCCGTGAATTGTGTTGGATTTTCGTTACATGGTGGGTGCAGGGCAGTGGAGTTCATATGAAGGCTACGTTGTGAGCACAAGATGTTTGAAGGAAAGCTTCACCCAACACGAGGGGTCCGGTGTTTAGGGAGGGGTGGAGCTACTCTTCGGCATCTTACGCCGACCCGCGTGAAGGGTGTTAGCGCATTACCAACAACTGTTTTAAGACCGGGCACTGGAAAACAGTTTTTTGGACACAAAAAAGTGAGTTGTGGAGCATCAATATCTTTTTCTTCTCCAACAACTACTCTAAAATAGAGCACCACGACTCCAATAGTTGCCCCAAAATCTTTTTGGATTTTCTTTTACTACTACGAACTAACTAAATAAGAAAGAAAAACAGAAAATAAGCAAAGAATTTTTTTTTGGATTTTCAAAGTTTTTCAAACACACAAAAGGAAAGCAAAATAAAGCGAAACTTGGATGTACAATGAAAAGGATGAGCACCGACAACTGTAATGAATGTGTGAACATGAATGTAATTTGGATCTTGAAATTTGGATCTTTCTTTAGCAAGCTTCCAAATAGTGCCTTCCCATGACCCTCAACACCTAGAGGCACAATGGGATCTCGAATGGCACATTTGTCCTCCGTGGGGAACCTGGAAACATTGACCATATCATTTTCCTTCTAGCAAAGTTCCTATGGAGTTGTGTTCTTTGGTGCAACTAGAATCCTCGCTTGTTTAGTAGGATGCTCTGCCTTCTTGGGTGTTATGGACTAGCCGCAATAAACTTATAATTGATGAAAAGATCTCCACCATCTTATATTTTTAAATGGTCTCTATTTTGTCAATGATGGAGTCCTATTGGGAAGAGTAAGGATGGCAAGGCGACCAGAGTGGTGCAGAGCAAGATTAGAGAGGCCCATGTTGTTAAAAAACATGTTATGGACAAGACACACCATGTTTTGTCAACGAGTTTCACCATCGTGACTAATACTCGGGGCATTGATTATGGGCACATCTCCCAATGTACCAATCACATGGTACAAAACGATGACAAGCCCTCGAGGCCCCCAAACAACCTCCAACGACCCTCGCCATGGCCGGTCCGCCCACCCCTACCATGGGCGCCCGCACTGTTCCTCTCGTGATCTCTGTCGTAGCCTAACTTGTGTGTCACCTATTTTGACTAGCCATGTAGACCTTATATACTGTTCCATGTTACACGTGTCCATCTCAAACACCTAACCCTTCGTGTACTCCAAATCTAACTGTAGCCCAATACACCTATTCAACATAATTTTAACACACGCTGCCAACAGAAGCACGACAGCCTAAAATGTATCGAATCGTTGCATCAGTGTTATGTTAATCTTTGTGTTTGAGAGAAGTTGTAATGTTCTCAATTAGTCTCGAATTACTTGTCGCGAAAATGAATGTATCTAGACATATTTTTAGTTCTATATATATCCGTTTCTATCGATTTCTGCGACAAGCACTTCGGGGCGGAGGGAGTATTATTTGATAATAACACTCAGTTTGTTAGTTACGGTATTTTTGTTTTGTTTTGTTTTGCGAGTAGTGGTACTTCTATTATTGCGCTACAGCCTCTGCCTTTTATCTAAAACCATGAACGGATAAGAATCAAGTGAGAGGTTGATGTTTGGTTACTTGATAGCACCTGTGTAACAGTTTATAAAATGAAAATCAGGCTACTAAAGTCTTTGCCCTATCAATTTATCAACAGTGGCCGCCTGCGGTCACTCTCACGAACCGATAAGAACCAAGCGAGAGAGGGTGGTGCGTGGTCTGCGCCGTCTCGAAGATCCAATTCCGGCCGTGCGGTTGCGAGAAGTGATCGACAGGAGCTTGTGTGTTTTCAACAGAAACCATTGTTCGGCATGGCACGTAGCGACAACACAGGTCGAGGATTGATGTGACCGTTTTGCTCACTGCTGCAATTGGTTTCGGCAGCTTTCCTTTAGACAACACCATTATCGAGCTTCAGGTTCTGGCAATTGGCAGATATTTTTGCAGGTAACGGGGTGCTTGCCAAATTACACGTGCGCGTGTTAACAACTTTCGGGCCGCCTGATTGGCCCATGGTGACGGGGGCACGACCAGCGGCGCCTTTAGTCTTAAAAAAGAAGGGAAAAAAAAGGCGGCGCCGTAATCCTATGAGAAAGATGCTCGCTGCAGCTTTCTGTCGACTGTATAGTGCAAGGGGCTCTGAACTTATGCGATGTCACACTAAACCATTCTCGATGGTGCGCACTAATTACAAGTGCGTCTGTGTTGATAGTACAACCGCTGGTGGTTAGTTTGTTCACACGTGAACTTTGAAGTTCTTAATGCATGCTTATGTAATGTTGGAGCCCGTTCATGCATGCATGTAGGACGATGTTGCAGTCGCAACCATCGGCCCGGCAGGCAATGCTGTGTGAGCAAGCCAGCATATACACATGGATCCAGATCTTGGTCGGCCTAGCAGCGGTGGCTGCAGACTGTGACGGTGCAGCGACCTCCTGTGCCTCCACGGCGGCGGTCGAAATTGAAAGATCTTCAGGGAGTTCATTTCTCCGAATCCGATGGTTGACCTCGGCGATAAGATGCAAACTATGGATGGGGGCTTGACGCAGAGGAATTGTTGTGCAGCGGAACTATTGGGATTGTGGAAAGTGGTGGCAACAGTACATTTGTGACGTCGATGGTGGTGCTTCTTGAGTACCCGGTATCGAGCTCCGGAGTGAAAACTGTCGAATCACGGGTTCCGGCAAAACCCTTAAGGTTCGAACTCTGGGGTGCGCGCGAAGTTCTTTCCTCCCTACCGATCCACGCCCTAGCTTGCTAAGATCTCGCGGACGAACTCGACGAACTCACAACACAAAAGACACAAGATTTATACTGGTTTGGGCCACCGTTGATACCCTACTCTAGTGTGGTGGTGGTGGATTGCCTCTTGGGCTGATGAACAGTACAAGGGGAAGAACAGCCTCCTAAGGTTGATGTGTTCTTGTGCTTGATGTGCTTGTGGGTGTGAGGATGGAGGATGGAATCGATCCCCCTACTACGGTGGCTAGTTCTACTTATATAGGCCCTGGTCCTCTTCCCAAATATTGAGCGGGAAGGGAGCCAACAACGGCCAATTTGAAAGGGGACAGCTAGTACAGCTTATCCTGACAAAAGCAGTCTTCACCTGCAAAAGGCTCTGGTGGTGACGCCGCCTTGGGCTCCATGGTGACCTTCGTCTTGCCGTCCTGCTGGTCTTGGTCTCGTTGCACCGATATGGAAACATTTGCTTGATGCCTCGGTCCTCTGCGCCTGCGCTTGCCTCCTTAGCACCAGAGTGAAAACAAGGACGCTGCGCGCGCTCGCGCCCGCCTGATCTTGATCATCATGGCTCACGTCACGAGAGCCTCGCGAGGTTTGCCCTGCCTTGATCTCTCCGCTCCTCGCGAGGCAACCTGGTGAGGCCGCTCCTGAGGAGGTCTAGCTTGCGTCGTCCGCCTCGCGAGGCTTGGCCCCTCGCGAGGGTCTTGAACGCCTTGTTGATGAAGATGGGCCGTACAGGCCAGCCAGCACAGCCACGCCGCGGGCCGCAGGCAGGCAAGTCTGGGGACCCCCGTTCCCAGAACGCCGACAAAAACCTAGATCTGAAGTCTGGCAATGGCCATGGTTATACGTTGTTAGCTTGTTGAAGGCATTGCTCGGATATGCTCGGACTGTCAGGGTGAAAACCTAGATTCTGGCCTTGACTGGCTGGATCAGGTGACAGCGGCGATTAAGCGTCGCTCCCTTCTTGAAGTTGTTGCTGTTGAAAAACCTTGTCGTTCATATGGTGTCTTGAGGTGGTTGATGTGGATATGGTCTTTCTTGTAGTTTGCCGATCACGGATTGGATCATTTGGATTTTCTTTTTTCTTGCCCAAGAACAACTTTGGTCTTATATGACTTTGCTATTTGCAGGCGTGTATTTTATGTGTGTTGGTATTGGTTGTGTGCATCCTAGATACGCAGAAACCGAGTGTGTGCTCATCGTGTTTGTATTCACTTAATGCTTCATTTTGAGTTAATAAAATCCACCTTTTTTCCGAAAAAAGGGAGCATATACACATGGATGTTTTCGTCCGTACTTACTTATACAAAGCAAAAGCCTCGTTTGGCGAGAAGGCACTGTTAGAATAAATTCGAGGCATACCGTTGATCATTCGAGGACCAAGCAATCACACGAGCACGACACCGAGATTTGTTAACGAGGTTGAAAGATCGTGGATGTCGCCTAGAGGGGGGGGTGAATAGGCGCTTTAAAATAATTACGGTTTAGGCTTGAACAAATGCGGAATAAACCTAGCGGTTAATTTGACAAGCACAAAACCTACAACGACTAGGCTCACCTATGTGCACCAACAACTTATGCTAAGCAAGATAAACAACTAAGTGATAACAAGATATATGACAAGAAACAATATGGCTATCACAAAGTAAAGTGCATAAGTAAAGGGTTCGGGTAAGAGATAACCGAGGCACGCGGAGACCACGATGTATCCCAAGTTCACACCCTTGCGGATGCTAATCTCCGTTTGGAGCGGTGTGGAGGCACAATGCTCCCCAAAAAGCCACTAGGGCCACCGTAATCTCCTCACGCCCTCGCACAATGCAAGATGCCGTGATTCCACTAAGGGACCCTTGAGGGCGGTCACCGAACCCGTACAAATGGCAACCCTTGGGGGCGGTCACCGAACCCGTACACTTTGGCAACCCTTGGGGGCGGTCACCGGTACCCGTCAAATTGCCTGGGGCGATCTCCACAACCTAATTGGAGACCCCGACGCTTGCCCGGAGCTTTACACCACAATGATTGAGCTCCGAACACCACCAACCGTCTAGGGCGCCCAAGCACCCAAGAGGAACAAGCTCAAGGGTACCAAGCACCCAAGAGTAATAAGCTTCTCAACTTGTAACTTCCACGTATCACCGTGGAGAACTCAAACCGATGCACCAAATGCAATGGCAAGGGCACACGGAGCGCCCAAGTCCTTCTCTCTCAAATCCCACCAAAGCAACTAATGCTAGGGAGGGAAAAGAGAGGAAGAACAAGAAGGAGAACACCAAGAACTCCAAGATCTAGATCCAAGGGGTTCCCCTCACCTAGAGGAGAAGGTGATTGGTGGAAATGTGGATCTAGATCTCCTCTCTCTTTTTCCCCAAAAACTAGCAAGAATCCATGGAGGGATTGAGAGATAGCAAGCTCGAAGAAGGTCAACAATGGGGGAAGAACACGAGCTCAAAGGATAAGGTTGAATGGGGAAGAAGACCCCCTTATAAAGTGGGGGGAACAATCCAACCGTTACCCCCCAAAACAGCCCCGCAGAGGGCGGTACTACCGCATAAGACAGCGGTACTACCGCTGAGAACAGCGGTACTACCGCTCCCCCGGACGGTACTATCGTGGAGTTAGGAGGGCAGGAGAGATACGGACTCGAGCGGTACTGCCGCGGTGGTAGGGTGGTACTACCGCTCATGAGTGGCACTGCCGCTCTACTGCCGCTGCGAAGTACCGCACAATCCGACACGAAAAATGACCCCTCGAGACGACGCGGTAGGGGCCTGGTACCGCAGCGGTACTACTGCTGAGGACCCACCGGCGGTACTACCGCTGCGGAGCGGTACTGCCACCTGTGACTCCTAAGCGGTACTACCGCTGGCGCCATCCTAAAGCCACTTCCACGAAAACAAGTATACTCCACGGAAAACCAAAACTGCCATAACTTCTGCATATGAGCTCCGAGTTGAGCAAACTCAAGCTTGTTGGAAACAAGACGACGAGTAGCATCAAAACAGCGACTGGTTATAGTAAGAAGAGGCAGGGGAGGTATGCCTAACAAAAGGAGGAGTGAAACCTCCAACAGAGAAGAACGGACATAACCTCCAACATCGAAAACATCATAGAAGATGCAAGTGAACTCCGTTTTCGATGAACTCGAGCTTGTCATCAAGATGACCATAAGCTCCAAAACTCACAAAGAGAAGAACCAAACAAGAACCAATAAAGATGATGCAAGGATGCAATGGTTTGAGCTCTCTATGAACGATACGATCAAGCTACTCATCGAGAGCCCCCCTTGATAGTACGACAATCGATCCTATAACCCGGTCTCCCAACTACCATCATGAGACCGGTAAAATAGAAAACCTATCAAGAGCAAACCTTTGCCTTGCATATGGTCCACTTGAGCTAGATGATGACGATCTTGACTCCCTCAAGATGGATCACCTTTCTTGATTGTGTTGGCTCGATGAAGACTAGTTGATTGCTCCCCCATACTCCACTATGGGTGAGCCACCCTTCCGCACATCTTCACAAGTCCATTGTCACCACAATGGCTTCAAGCATTTGATCTCTTCGTGATGCTTTACTTGAACTTGCCCGCTTCACTTGAACTTGCACACCGCAACCTAACCCCACAAAGAACTCTCACGAAGACCATGGGTTAGTACACAAAGCGTAATTGACAATGCTTACCATACCATGGGATCGCTTGATCCCTCGGTACATCTTGTGCGCTTTGTGTGTTGATCAACGTGATTCACTCTTGACTTAGTCTTGATCAACCTTGACTCTTTCCAACTCTCTTCATTTGGATGATGTCTTGAAGGTAAACATGAATGATCACACAATCTTCTTCTTCAAGACATGCTTGCAATAAGCTCAACTCTCACATGACCAATCTTTGGATAATTCCTTAATAACACCTTGGTCACCACATAAACTCCTTGAAACCAACACATGGACTTCAAGAAATGCCTATGGACAAATCCTTCAAATATAACTCAAAGCAACCATTAGTCCATAGAGATTGTCATCAATTACCAAAACCAAACATGGGGGCACCGCATGTTCTTTCAGAGGTTCACCGATATGGCTACATCCCCGGGGCCTGACTATGGGCGCTCTCCCCATGACACCGCTACAATACCGCACCCGGCCGCCCTGGACACCGGCACAAGCCGCCGGCTTCCCCTGCGTTCCTATGCTATTATGTTGGCATAGGTTACATCGTGTGTCTACCCCCACTATATATGAGAGGTCTAGGATACAAGTGTCCTACTTGGACACGACTCCATATCCTATCTAAATACAATACAACTACAAGTCCAACTGTAACCTACCTTGTACACTATATTCGACACAACTCCAACAAACTCCACCTTGGCGAATATACTCCACTACCCTGGATTTGTCCATGTGTCAAATTTCCATGTACATTGGACTTGAGCTTATCCCATGAGTACCGCTGCTACTCCAAAGACTCCATATGACTCCACCTGCAACTTGTAGTCCCTTCTTTTCATGACCATAGTCAACACTCGATCAAAATTAAGTTCCTTGTTACTCTAGTTTGTGCTTCCAACTTCCAGAGTATCCGTCCAATGCCATCACACACTGATTACTGACTTGCGTGAAAGTGAACAACTCACATATTGGGTGTCACACATAAGAGTTACCTGAACTCAACATCACCGCTCCTTTCTTGACCACCTGTCTGAAACTTGAAGAAATTCCACCGTTGCTTTTAGTCATCCCAAGTCTAATTCGCAGTTGTCTCACCACATGTATGACCACCAGAGCCCTGGCCCGTCACCATGCCCCGTGCGCACCGCACGCCTTGCCGCTATTACCGCGTCGAGCCTCCGCTGTCCTGGTCGAGTCTCAAGGGTCGCGAACCCACACCACTCAACCTCCACTGCAGAGTACCATCGATCATCACCGACCGATGACGAGTTTCACGCTTCCGTCAGACCACTGGGCTCCAGTCCGAACTGCATGTCACTCGCTTTTCCCGCTGAATAGGCTTCGACTCTCTGTCGACTTACGCCGTAGCCCCTGAATCAGCACCGAGTGAAGTCTTACAAACTTCAGCTCCACCTTCACCATGACTCCATGGTAGATGATCAGTCCACCCCCGCGCCTCATCGACTTCAAGCTCCGTGTATACACCGTCTTGAATCAATCCCGCGCCATAGTCTTTTCGAAGCCACACAAGCCCTCGGGCATGTGCCACGTGTTTCCACGCCCCAGAAGTCGGTCACCATCAGCATCACGCTCCTAAGTCATCGTCGCTGATCCCACCACCGTCTTCTGTACCAATCGACTTGCATCGATCCGTCAGACTATCTAGTCCGACCCAGCCGAACTCGTCTGGCTACAGGACACGCTCGAGGCTCCCAAATCGTCTTCCGCGAATTCTCATCCATCGCATGATAATTCCATCTTAGCTGACATGACTTCCCACAACGCCTTCAAGCATCCCTGTTGCGCCAACAATCTTTCACCCATGTCTGCCATAACCCAAGGTTTTTAGTTCCGTCGAACTTCTCCACCTCAAACCTGATACCCGTTGGCGCCATGGTCCTTTGTACGGCTAACCATGTGAAAAAAATATATCTGAGCTATGCACGCGATTCCCCAAGTAGACGAACAGAACCTCCGCATACTACTAGTAATTCCAACTAGCTGGTCTTCACGTGATCTGCTCCCTTGGCTCAACCCTAAGATGCTAGCTTTGCCTTTCCGCCCTTGCCTTCCAATGGACTATCCCTTGTGATTTTCTAGTTCGCCAGTTGATTTGCCTGCCTATGTGTCACGTGAGGACACGGTCCTCTTTTTGTCTTCAAACAAATCTCACGAACAGTCCTTCTACAGCAACGCCTAGCACAGCAGCCCGAACAAGCTCAGCGGTGCCTCGCGCATTGCCTTGCCCCAGCCGTCCCGCAACGCATCAGCCAGCCATGGCCCAGCAAGCGGCCACCTGCCCAGCCTCGTCCGAGTGGGCCTTGGACCGTATCACCTCGCACCGCCCCGCCTGGCCGCAGCCCCCGCTGTTGCTTGCTCCGCGTGGACAGTGTACCACACACCGATCGAATCGATTCGATCTCGTCGGGAATTCAGCTGCTACACGTCCCGCCGCTGCCGCTTTATGCACGCGATGTTGCTTGTATGCCCGCCCGACCGATCTACCGATCGCCGTACGTCTCGACTCTCGACTGCTTCCATACTAGCACATGTGCCTTCCATTGATATGCTTTTTCCAATCTTACCGAGAATCATGCCGCAGCCGGCTGCATCTTGACTGGATACTTCCTCTAGATCAATGATCCACAGCCTCCTCGAAACCTTGCTCATTGAAAGGATCGATATAGTTGACTAGAGGGGGGGGTGAATAGGCAACTAACAATTTTTAGCTTTTCTTTACAAATTTAAACTTTGCATCAAAGTAGGTTGTCTAGATATGCAACTAGGTGAGCAACCTATATGATGCAACAATAATAAGCACACAAGTAAGCAAGAGATATAGCACAAATAGGCTTGCACAAGTAAAGGCACGAGATAACCAAGAGTGGAGCCGGTGAAGACGAGGATGTGTTACCGAAGTTCCTTCCCTTTGAGAGGAAGTACGTCTCCGTTGGAGCGGTGTGGAGGCACAATGCTCCCCAAGAAGCCACTAGGGCCACCGTATTCTCCTCACGCCCTCACACAATGCGAGATGCCGTGATTCCACTATTGGTGCCCTTGGAGGCGGCGACCGAACCTTTACAAACAAGGTTGGGGCAATCTCCACAACTTAATTGGAGGCTCCCAACGACACCACGAAGCTTCACCACAATGGACTATGGCTTCGCGGTGACCTCAACCGTCTAGGGTGCTCAAACACCCAAGAGTAACAAGATCCGCAAGGGATTAGTGGGGGGAATCAAATTTATCTTGGTGGAAGTGTAGATCGGGGCCTTCTCAACCACTCCCGAGCAAATCAACAAGTTTGATTGGCTAGGGAGTGAGATCGGGCAAAAAATGGAGCTTGGAGCAACAATGGAGCTTAGAGTTAGAAGAGGTGGTCTACTAGAGGAAGAAGACACCCCTTTTATAGTTGAGAACAAAATCCAACCGTTATCCACCTAACCAGCCCGCGACTTGCGGTACTACCGCCCCTGACAAGCGGTAGTACCGCACGGCCAAACGCTACTACCACGAGAGACCGCGGTACTACCGCTGCAACGGCAGGAGCTAGAACAAGCCTGAAGGACAGGGGCTGAGAACGGTACTTCCGCAGGCACGGTACTACCGCTCCCCCTTGCGGTACTACCGCAAGGCAGGAATGGCCTAGCCTGGGAAGGGCGTGGATGAATAAAAATACATCCGTGCCTACTTCTGCTGAAAATCAGACGATGCAAAAATCCGACACGGTACTACAGCTGAAGGAGCGGTACAACCGTGTGGCAGCTGAGCCAGGACGCGCGCGGTACTACCACGCACAAGGTGCGGTACTACCGCGGAGGCGCGGATGTAAAAAATTACATCCGCCCCTACTACCGCAATGCAGCGGCACTTGGCCTGGGGGCCACGGTACTACGGCTCCAGAGGAGCGGTACTACCTTGGGCTCCTGCGGTACTATCGCGCCGAGGTACGGTACTACCGCAGGTGCCTGTGGTACTACCGCTCCAGGGAGCAGTACTACGGCAAGCCCAATATCAGCAACCAAGACATAATGCATAGAGGATAAACGGAGGATGCTCCAAAGCGCAGGGGAAAGGTGGAGACAAGGAAGAAAATGTGTACGTGATGATTCCACCCGAACCTTTCCGACGCGGACCCCCTCTTAATAGTACGGCTTTCCTACGACTCAAATCCACCAAAAAGAAACGTAGAAAAACGCCGTCTTCAATAGTCTTTGAGGGGCACCAAACCATCTTGTGCCTAGCGATGAAACGTCTGTGAAACTCAAGGCACACGATTAGTCCGCAAAAGCATTGTCATCAATCACCAAAACACCTTAGGGATAAATATGCCCTTACAATCTCCCCCTTTTTGGTGGATTGATGACAATACGGGATTTGCACAGTGGGAAATAAAATAGAGCAAATGCAAACCCCTCCTCTCTAAGATATAGATGGGCTCCCCCTAGATGTGTGCAATCTAGATGGGTGCTTTGGACTGCACAGCACACATACTAGGATCAACACTCCCCCTATATTTTAGAGACAAGGCATAGCTTGCAATAGAAAGACTAACACTAGACAAGATAGCAAATAGGAGCATAACATAAGTAGCACAATATATCATAAGCTCGCTAAGATAGGATAGAGTGCATATGTCTTACACCATATGAAGGATAAGTCTCAAAGGCGCAAACCAGAACAAAGCAAACGAGGTTCAAACGATAAAGCAAACACACCAAACACGACACACGACTCGCAAGCACGCAAATCCCTACACTCTCTCCCCCTTTGGCATCGAGACGCCAAAAAGGCAGAGAGGACACCTACACACAAGGGGTGGCTCAGGCAGAGAAATCGCTCCAACGCTCCCCGTCAGACTCGGCGGCGGGGACGGACTCCTCGATGTCCTCCTCAGAATCAGTCCACTTGTAGCCTTGCTTCGCCATCCATTCTGCCTCCGGGGTGATGTGCTTCTCTGACCCGCTGGATTCTACCTCACCAAAAACCTTCATGATCCTCTTGTCGCGGCGGCGAGCCTCCTTGGAGGCAACGTGAGTCCTGTACTGCCCCTTTGCCTGCATGCAGAACAGAGTCTTCATCTTGTCCTTCAGCTTCTTGGCCCATGAGGGCTCAGAGGAACGATGGGTATACCCAGCAGCACGGTCCTCAGCAACATCCTCTGCCTCAGCCTCCTCCTCATCAACAGCCCTCCTAGCAGCAGACGCCTCAGCACAAGTAGTAGTGTTGGCCCACTTGGGCTTGACACGGAGACTGATGGACTCATGCCGAATCCAGTCTGGAGCAAGGAACTCATCACCAGGGAACAGCTTCTCCCAAGTCTTGGAGATCAACAGAAACAGGTACGGTCCATAGATAGGCACCTTGCGGTTGAACACCGCGAACCGAAGCTCACACCACATGATGTGTGAGACATCAAGTGGTTGAGTCTGAGACACACGTGCCTCCTCGCACAGGAGCATCATATCCACCAGATAGGCATGCACCTTGTCCTTGTCGCCAATGCGAGGAAACAGAGAGTTGCGGAAGATGCGATACATGATGTCCAAAAATGGGTTCAGCA
The DNA here is from genome assembly GCF_018294505.1 of Triticum aestivum. Classification (NCBI taxonomy): domain Eukaryota; kingdom Viridiplantae; phylum Streptophyta; class Magnoliopsida; order Poales; family Poaceae; genus Triticum; species Triticum aestivum. The sequence continues at coordinate 478,997,018 of NC_057799.1, forward strand.
CCCACGTCGACTTGCCACTGGGAAGCACCTTCTCAACATAGTACTGCTGGAGCCTGTTCTTGCTTGCGGACTCAAGGTTGGCATGAGGGTGAACACCTACGGGAGTGGTGAGCCCGTCATCCGGAACCTGTAGCAGATCCATGATATCCTTCCAGGTAGCAGTCAACTGACGGCCATTGGTCATCTAAGTCATCCTTCGCTCCTCCCCAGGGTGAAAGTGAACTGAGGCAAAGAACTGACAGATAAGCTCAGGGTCATAGTCCAGATGGAAGGAGATCACATGTTCAATACCAAACTGCTCCACCAAATCCAGAGCCTCCCCAAAGTACTCACGATACTTGTCCTTCCTCATGTGATTCATGTCAATCAATTGACATCCACGTAGGTGTTTTGCTTGGCCTTGATCACATCCAGATAAATGAGAGTCTGCTGCTTGGTCCAAAACAAGTCATTGCCTCTGAAGATAGCACGGGCATTCACATATGGGTTGATCTGCCTGCGAGGGATAAACTCAGAAAGTGGAATCTCGTCCATGCCCTTAGCAGGTTCCTTGTACTTGCTAGCTGAGGTCTTGACATTGCGCTTGGGGGCACTGGATCCCTCTGGTGCTTCATCTTGATTGCGCAGTCGATTGGAGCCTGTGTCACGACTGGGATTGGAACGGCGAGCAGGGGCACTGGAGCCACCACCTTGGTCCATGGCAAGAGGAAGTGGTGGGGAACGATCCCACCGGTCAGAATCCGAGGAGAGTGGTCGGAGAAGGAGATCCGGCGAGGGTCTCCGGCGCCGTTCTTGAGCGAGAGAGAGAGAGGCGGCGGGGACAAGAGACAAATGAATGGGTATGGGGAGTTGGAACTCCCCTGCCCAAGTCATAACCCCCCACGCGCTCTCGTCAGCGCGGTAGTACCGCGCTTCATCGCGGTACTACCGCTCGGGCGGAAGAGCCGCACCAAAGCGGTAGTGCCACTCTCCCAGGCGGCAGTAAAAAATTACTGCCGCGCTGGGTGCGGTAGTACCGTGCTCTCTACACGCGGTAGTACCGTGGCAGGCCACGGTAGAACCATGATCTCAATAAAAAGCACGTTTCAAACACAAAGAAAGAGAGGTCTTTGCATGGAAACTTCAAACAAACGAGACACCACAAGCACACGCTCAACACGAAGAGAGAGGGGCAAAAGACAACAAGACTCAACCTAGAGACACCATCTCTCTAAAGAGAGGGCGGTGGCCGGAGCCACCTATGTTTGAGTCACTTGGTATGGCACCGCAAAGAATTATCCTTGGGCCCATGACCAAAACTTGTCTTTGAAGCACAAGTACCATAAAAAATGGCTAATGTGAAAGAGTTGATCAATTTATGCATAATGGGGGGGGAGAGAGAGTTCATTGAGAGAACAACACTCCCCCTATGTCCATGCCTACATCTAAACAAGACAACAAGTTGAGTATGGTGGGGTGTGCAAGGGTTCAAGCAACATTGCTCGAATCAATGATATTTAGCTCATGCCTTAACTCGCGAAATCTTGCTTCATCCAAAGGCTTCATGAAAATATCTGCAAGGTTATCATGAGTGTTGACGTAGTTGAGCTCGATCTCCCCTCGCCTAATGTGATCCCGGATGAAGTGATACCGAATCTCAATATGCTTCGTCTTGAAGTGTTGCACCGGGTTGAGAGAAATCTTGATGGCACTTTCATTGTCACACCAAAGAGGTACTTTGTCACAAATGACACCGTAATCCTTTAAAGTTTGCCTCATCCATAAGAGTTGTGCACAACAACTACCGGCCGCCACATACTCTGCTTCGGTGGACGAGAGAGACACACAACTTTGCTTTTTGGAAGACCAACTTACCAAAGAGCAACCAAGGAATTGGCACCCTCCGGAAGTGGAATTCCTATCCACTTTGTCTCCCGCCCAATCGGAGTCCGAATACCCTACAAGCTTGAAGTTTGCTCCTCTTGGGTACCATAAGCCAAAGTTTGGGGTATGAGCCAAATATCGAAAGATTCGCTTGACCGCCACAAAGTGGCTTTCCTTAGGTGCAGCTTGAAACCGTGCACAAATTCCCACACTCAACATGATATCCGGTCTAGATGCACAAAGGTAAAGCAAGGATCCAATCATGGAGCGATATACCTTTTGATCCACCACTTTACCATTGGGATCGATGTCAAGTTGGCACTTGGTGCACATTGGAGTGGAAGCCGGCTTGACATCACTTAGCTTGAATCTCTTGAGCATGTCTTGAGTGTATTTGGCTTGGTTGATGAAGGTTCCTTCTCTTCTTTGCTTCACTTCGAACCCTAGAAAGAACTTCAACTCTCCCATGGAAAGACATCTTGAATTTTGAGGTCATGAGAGCGGCGAATTCCTCATTGAAAGCTTTGTTAGGGGAACCAAAGATAATGTCATCAACATATAGTTGGCATACAAACAACTCCCCTTTGACCTTCTTAGTAAAAAGAGTGGGGTCGATTAGCCCAACTTCAAACCCACGATCTTGTAGCAACTCGGTAAGGTGGTCATACCACACACGTGGGGCTTGTTTAAGCCCATAGAGTGCCTTATCGAGTTGATACACATGATCGGGAAAGTAGGGATCCTCGAACCCGGGGGCTTGCTTGACATAGACCAACTCATTAATAAGACCGTTAAGAAAAGCACTCTTCACATCCATTTGTTGCAACTTAAAGTTGTGATGAGAAGCATAAGCAATCAACAAACAAATGGATTCAACGCGAGCAACGGGGGCAAAGGTTTCACCGTAGTCGATACTCTCGACTTGGGAGTAGCCTTGTGCCACCAATCTTGCCTTGTTGCGAATGATGGTCCCATGAGAATCTTGCTTGTTCTTGAATATCCACTTGGTTCCAATGACATTGTGGTTCCTCGTTGGCCTTGGCACCAATCTCCACACCTTGTTGTACTCAAAGTTGTTGAGTTCTTCATGCATGGCATTAAGCCAATCCGGATCTTCGAGTGCTTCATATACCTTTTGGGGTTCAACACAAGAGACAAACGCGTGATGTTCACAATAGTTTGCCAATTGTCTATGAGTGCTTACCCCCTTTTGAATGCTTCCAAGTACATTCTTCATGAGATGACCCTTGGTGGAGAGCTTGGAAGCAATCTTGGCGGCACGACGATCCAATTCCTCCTCGGTGGTGAGTTGAGGAGCGGTCACTTGATCATCTTGAGCGCCGTCTTGAGCTTGTTTTTGATCTTGAACTTGCTCGGAGGACAGAACTTGACCTTGGGCATCACTTGGTGTATCAACACCGTCTTGAGGATGATCTTGCCCTTGGTCTTGTTCATGAGGTTGAGGGCCTTCACTTTGTTCTTCGGAAGCGTGTGGGCCTTGGGTTGGTGATGGCTCCACTTGAGTGGAGCATTGTCCTTCTCCTTCGGCCACAAGGGGTTCCTCAATGGGTAGGATAAAACCAACACCCATTCTTCTTATGGCTTGGGGAGGAATTTCATCACCTACATCACAAGTGCCACTTTGCTCCACTTGGGAGCCGTTATTCTCATCAAACTCCACGTTTCATGTCTCCTCAATAAGTCTCATGGATTTATTGAGGACACTGTAAGCATGAGAGTTTGTAGCATAACCAACAAATATGCCCTCATAAGCTCTAGCCTCAAATTTAGACAACCGAACACCTTTTTTGAGAATGAAACACTTACACCCGAACACCCGAAAGTACTTGAGGTTGGGCTTGTTACCGGTGAGTATTTCATATGGAGTCTTGTTCAAGCCCTTGCGGAGGTAGAGCCGATTGGATGCATGACACGCGGTGTTGATGGCTTCGGCCCAAAAGTTGTATGGAGACTTGAACTCCACCATCATGGTCCTTGCCGCATCCATCAACGTCCGGTTCTTCCTCTCCGCAACACCGTTTTGTTGAGGGGTGTAAGGTGCGGAATATTGATGCTTGATCCCCTCATCACTAAGAAACTCATCCAAGGTGTAGTTCTTGAACTCGGTGGCGTTGTCACTTCTTATTGTCAAGATCTTTGCATTGTGTTGACGTTGGGCTTCATTTGCAAAGTCAATGACGGTTTGTTGGGTCTCGCTCTTCCTCTTGAAGAAATACACCCAAGTGTATCTTGAATAGTCATCCACAATCACCAAGCAATACTTTCTACCCCCAAGACTATCAAAGGATGGAGGCCCAAAGAGATCCAAATGAAGGAGCTCCAAAGGCCTCTTCGAGTAAATGATAGTTGTGGGAGGGTGAGCCTTCTCATGTAGCTTTCCTTCGATACAAGCACTTCAAGCACGATCTTTAGCAAAACTAACATTCGTTAGTCCACGGACATGGTCCCCCTTGAGAAGAGTTTGCAAAGATCTTATATTGATATGGGCTAAACGGCGATGCCAAAGCCATCCCACGTCAACTTTAGCCATTAGGCATGTCGCGGTCTTAGTGGGTCGCTCCGAAAAGTTAATCACATAGAGACCGTTCTCGACATGCCCAACAAAGGCTACTTTAAGAGTCTTGCTCCACAAGAGGGCCACGGTATCAATATCAAAGAAAGTGGCAAAGCCCATGATTGCAAGTTGACGAACGAAAAGTAAATTGTATGCAAGGGACTCAACAAGCATGACCTTCTAGATCATGAGATCATGAGAAATGACAACTTTGCCGAGTCCCAATACCTTAGAAGACGAGGCATCACCCCACTCGACATTGGTGGGCATAGATGGAATCTTGTGCACGTCCACCACCAAGTCCTTGCTTCCGGTCATATGATTTGTAGCTCCACTATCGAGCAACCATGATCCCTCACCGGAAGCAAACACCTACAAGAGATCAATGCTTGGTTTTAGGTACCCATTTTGTAATGGGTCCTTTGATGTTAGTAACAAGGGTCTTAGGAACCCAAATAGACCATTCAATATACTCATGAGGAGAACCAACAAATTTGGCATAAACATGCTCATCACTAGCACGGCATAACACATAAGAAGGGTTAAAGTCGCCGGCTTTGTTGGCAGGGGTTGCATTGCCCTTCTTGACATCGCCACCCTTTGCATTGTTCTTCTTCTCCTTGGAAGCACCCTCTCCCTCCTTCACAAAAGTTTGCTTGAGAGGAGGAGGTCGTTTGGTCTTGTCATTCTTCTTCTTGTTCTTGGGCTTGGGTGTGAACCCAATCCCCTCCTTGGCCACAACTTCCTTTTGATTGCTCAAAAGATCGTTGAGGTTCTTCTCACCTTGTATGCATGACACAAGGCCTTTCTCAAGTTGCTCCTTCAACTTAGCATTCTCCTCAACAAGATGCACATGCTCACAACACGGGTTAGTAGCATTTGCATTATCAATTAACACCATATGAGGAAAGGTGGCTTTCTCCTTGGTTAGCTTCACTTGGAGTTGATCATGAGACTCCTTGAGGCTAGCATGAACACCCTTCAAGACTTTGTGAGCCTTGTCGAGAATGTCAAACTCCTCTTTGAGTCTAGCAAGATCAACCCCAAGCTTTGCCTTCTCGTTGTTTAGCACACGAGAAACAACAAGAGCATGATCAAGGTCTTTCTTTAACTTAGCATGACCATCGTTGTGTGACTCCTCAAGAGCCAAACGAAGACCACGCTCTTCGTCAAGAGCATTGGAAAGATCCGAAATCTCATCGGCATAGTCACAACTATGCCCCTCCATCTTAGAGATGGTATCTTCGTGAGCCTCAATCATGTCATTGGCTTCACCAAGTTGTTCCAAGAGAGCAACAAAGTGCTTCTTGGATTTACCCTTGAGTTTACCCATAAAGATCTCAAACTCATTCTCCTCCACATTTGTCCCCTCATGTTCATCAATGCTATCCGAAGAAGGATGATTAATGATGGTAGTTTTGATGTTGGGGGTTACCTTGTTGGTGGCTTTAGCCATGAGGCACTTCGCGGTGATGTTCTCATTGGGTGAGTCAAAGAGAGGCACCCGTGGAGTCGTCGCAATGGTAACGGAGGCCATGGCAACCGACTCACCATCTTCATCATCGTCATCATCCTCATTGTACTCTTCTTGTACCACCAATGCCTTGGGAGGAGTCTTCTTGGTGAAGTTGCTCTTGTTGGGGAACGACTTGGCCTTGTCCTTTCGGATGAGCTTGCTACCATTGTCTTCCCTCTTCTCATAAGGGCACTCCGCAACAAAGTGGCTCACATTACCACAATTGAAGCAAGTCCTCACTCGTTGCTTGCCCTTTGCGCCACTTAAATTGTTCTTGTTGAAGTTGGGCCTTGAGTTCTTCTTGCTCCAAAATTGCCTTGAAGCAAGCGCCATGTGTCCATGATAGGCATACTTCGTATCTTCGAGGTTGCTCTCCTCTTCTTCCTCCTCATCCTCTTCCTCCATACTAACCTTGGCCTTTAGAGCAAGGTTGGGCTTATTAACTCTTTGAGAGTGAAGTACCGCATTGTCGGCGGTCTTGTCCAAGATGCTCATAGCAACGAACTCATCCAACACTTCACTTGAGGACAAGGTGTGGAAGTCCGGCCTTTGACGAATGACGGAGGACATGGCTTTGTGGTAGGGCATCATTGCTTTGAGGAATTTGCGCTTGATCCAATTGTTATCCGTATCCTTACTTCCATGATCTCGGAGAGAGACCGCGAGTTTGGTTACCCTCCGATAAAGCTCACGAGGTTCTTCATCTTCTTTCATTGCAAACTCATCGGCCTCATCTTGCACCACTTCATAGTTGGAGCGTTGAATGCTTGCGCTTCCCCGATAGAGGGAAACCACTTGGTGCCAAGCATCTTTGGCCATGGAGTAGGGCCGGAGATGAGGAAGATCTTCGGGTGGGTTGCTTCTTGGATGATGAAGAGAGCATTCTCATTGAATTGATTGTCCACGGATTCTCTAGGAGTGAAGTTACTTCGATCATGCGGATAGAAACCTTCTTTAATGATTCTCCAAAGGTTAGTGTTCACATGATTTAAATGACGCTTAAAACGATAGACCCAAGAATCAAATTCTACATTCTTCTCAATCTTAGGGGCCGGGCCGGCATGATTCAAATGAGTGGAAGGAAGCGGTCCACCATAGACAAGTGGAGGTTCCACATGGGCAAAGATGCCGGTGCCACTTTTACCACTAGAAGAAGGGGCTTTCTCACTAGTAGCTTCCCCCTTGTCGGAGGTAGCATCCGTCACCTTGTTGGCGGGATCACCCACTTTCAACGGTGCGGTGGAAATTTTAAGCCCTTCTAAGAATTTATTAAACATGCTTTCGACCTCGGTCGTCATGGAGGTTTTCAATGTGTCCAATGCCACATTGAATTCCTCACAAGAGACCGCGGTTCCCCCATCTCCCGTAGAAGAGACCGGATTCGCACCGGAGTGCTCCTCCACACCTTCTATGACGTCAACCATACTCTTCGGACGGTAAAGTCCGAGATGAGGCTCTGATACCAATTGAAAGGATCGATATAGTTGACTAAAGGGGGGGGGGGGTGAATAGGCAACTAACAATTTTTAGCTTTTCTTTACAAATTTAAACTTTGCATCAAAGTAGGTTGTCTAGATATGCAACTAGGTGAGCAACCTATATGATGCAACAACAATAAGCACACAAGCAAGCAAGAGATATAGCACAAATAGGCTTGCACAAGTAAAGGCACGAGATAACCAAGAGTGGAGCCGGTGAAGACGAGGACGTGTTACCGAAGTTCCTTCCCTTTGAGAGGAAGTACGTCTCCGTTGGAGCAGTGTGGAGGCACAATGCTCCCCAAGAAGCCACTAGGGCCACCGTATTCTCCTCACGCCCTCACACAATGCGAGATGCCGTGATTCCACTATTGGTGCCCTTGGAGGCGGCAACCGAACCTTTACAAACAAGGTTGGGGCAATCTCCACAACTTAATTGGAGGCTCCCAACGACACCACGAAGCTTCACCACAATGGACTATGGCTTCGCGGTGACCTCAACCGTCTAGGGTGCTCAAACACCCAAGAGTAACAAGATCCGCAAGGGATTAGTGGGGGGAATCAAATTTCTCTTGGTGGAAGTGTAGATCGGGGCCTTCTCAACCACTCCCGAGCAAATCAACAAGTTTGATTGGCTAGGGAGTGAGATCGGGCGAAAATGGAGTTTGGAGCAACAATGGAGCTTAGAGTTAGAAGAGGTGGTCTACTAGAGGAAGAAGACACCCCTTTTATAGTTGAGAACAAAATCCAACCGTTATCCACCTAACCAGCCCGCGACTTGCGGTACTACCGCCCCTGACAAGCGGTACTACCGCACGGCCAAACGCTACTACCGCGAGAGACCGCGGTACTACCGCTGCAACGGCAGGAGCTAGAACAAGCCTGAAGCACAGAGGCTGAGAACGGTACTTCCGCAGGCGCGGTACTACCGCTCCCCCTTGCGGTACTACCGCAAGGCAGGAATGGCCTAGCCTGGGAAGGGCGCGGATGAATAAAAATACATCCGTGCCTACTTCCGCTGAAAATCAGACGATGCAAAAATCCGACACGGTACTACAGCTGAAGGAGCGGTACTACCGCGTGGCAGCTGAGCCAGGACGCGCGCGGTACTACCGCGCACAAGGTGCGGTACTACCGCGGAGGCGCGGATGTAAAAAATTACATCCGCCCCTACTACCGCAATGCAGCGACACTTGGCCTGGGGGCCACGGTACTACGGCTCCAGAGGAGCGGTACTACCTTGGGCTCCTGCGGTACTACCGCGCCGAGGTACGGTACTACCGCAGGTGCCTGCGGTACTACCGCTCCAGGGAGCAGTACTACGGCAAACCCAACATCAGCAACCAAGACATAATGCATAGAGGATAACGGAGGATGCTCCAAAGCGCAGGGGAAAGGTGGAGACAAGGAAGAAAATGTGTACGTGATGATTCCACCCGAACCTTTCCGACGCGGACCCTCTCTTAATAGTACGGCTTTCCTACGACTCAAATCCACCAAAAAGAAACGTAGAAAAACGCCGTCTTCAATAGTCTTCGAGGGGCACCAAACCGTCTTGTGCCTAGCGATGAAACGTCTGTGAAACTCAACGCACACGATTAGTTCGCAAAAGCATTGTCATCAATCACCAAAACACCTTAGGGATAAATATGCCCTTACACTCATGATACCACTTGTTAGAATAAATCCGAGGCATACCGTTGATCATCTGAGGACCAAGCAATCACACGAGCACGACACCGAGATTTGTTAACGAGGTTCACCGATATGGCTACATCCCCGGGGCCTGACTATGGGCGCTCCTCCCATGACACCGCTACAATACCGCACCCGGTCGCCCTGGACACCGGCACAAGCCGCCGGCTTCCCCATGCGTTCCTGTGCTATTATGTTGGCATAGGTTACATCGTGTGTATACCCCCACTATATATGAGAGGTCTAGGATACAGGTGGCCTACTTGGACTACGACTCCATATACTATCTAAATAAAATACAACTACAGGTTCAACTGTAACCTACCTTGTATACTATATTCGACACAACTCCAACAGCCACTCAGATCGATCGGGCAATGCGGTGCGGTCCTGCCAGTGGCGCGCATGCATGCATGCATGCAAAGCTCGGGGTGTTCAATTTGCCAAAACAAACCAAACTGTCACGTGTTCAATTTGCGAGTCGATTCACAGCCCCGTACCGCACGCGCGCGCATTTGCTGCGATCCGCTGCTAAAAGCGGACGGCCAGCGAGTCATCGTGCTTGCCTTTTTTACAGACACGCGCAGCCAGAAATTTAACTCATTCCCCGAGTGGCCAAATAAGCTTTGTCGGGGAGAGTGAGGGGAAAAAAACGTGAAGCTTAAAGAAACGGAAAGCGACAGAGCCAGCCAGCAGGGAATTGGCTCAGCAGGGCGACCGCCACTATAAATTCCACACGCGACGCATCCGTTGGCCACAGCCACATGTGTCCAAACTAACTAAGCCCAGAGGCCACGGAGATCGACGATCCAACAGCCGATCCGTAAACGCGAGACGTCGACGGCGGCATGGGGGCCGAGGCAGCCACCCCAACGGCCGTGCTGCTCGTGCCGTTCCCAGCGCAGGGCCACGTGACGCCCATGCTGCGCCTGGCGCGCGCCCTCGCCGCGCACGGCGTCGCGGCCACCGTCGCCGTGCCGGACTTCATCCACCGCCGCATCGCGGGGACGACGGCCGGCAGCGACGACGACGGCGTGGCGCTGGCGTCCATCGCCAGCGGCGTCGCGGACTGCGGTGCCGACCCCCCGGGGTTCGCGGAGTTCGGGCACGCCATGGAGCACCACATGCCCGCGCACCTGGAGCGCCTGCTGGCGCGCCGCCGCGTGGCCTGCGTCGTGGTGGACGTGCTGGCGTCGTGGGCCGTCCCCGTGGCCGAGCGTTGCGGCGTGCCGGCGGCCGGGTTCTGGCCCGCGATGCTGGCGAGCTACCGCGTCGTGGCCGCCATCCCGGAGCTCATGGAGGAGGGGCTCATCTCAGAATCCGGTACGCCATGCAGTTGGGCTTCCTTCCTTTCTTTCCGAACGTAGGCACACGGCGCACCGGAGCTCGCACGCGTGCGTAACATGGTTAGAGTTGACCGGGAAAACTAAAGCTTAAGATATTTTAATTCTAAAATAAAGTGTATACAAGGTTAAGAACTTTTTAAGATCCTTGATCTTGCATGCTTGGTGCGGCATGCATGCCACACGCCCCCACATGCTTTTGTACGTACGGTCGCAAGTTGTAACAGAAGTGTTAGTGGTACGTCAGGCATGATCCTAAATCTAAGGCTCGAAGCACTACGTACGATGCTCCCACCAGATAGAAATATGTGTCTCCGAGATCTGTCCATCTCCACACACCACAGCTTAATTGGATGAGATCATGAGAAGAGCTAGCTAGCTTCATAACATATTCACCATGTGAGGAAAGGAAAGTTGGTGATGTACGACCGGGAAACCATGAAAATCACAGAAGCTATTCATGATCTACGCATGCATATGTTAGTAACCACAGTGAACATACCAGGAGGATAAGTGGCATGCGGCGTTCAGTCGTTGGATCTTGGAACCGTTACGTACAACTCCTCCGTTGGAGTACTCCCTTTGTAAAGAAACATAAAAGCGTTTAGATCATTACTTTAGTGATCCAAAGACTTTTATATTTATTTACGGATGGAGTATTTGCTACAGCTGCTTGGGGAATTGATGATAATGGCCAAACATGATTGGGTTTGGCATGTGAAAATATAAGTCGGGGACCCGTCTTTCTTTCGGTTTGGTCCCTCTACAGCCGAGTGCTCTGTGGATCTGATCCATCTTGTCTTGGGGCCGGCCAGGGCCAGCAACACATTCCTTATTACTCCCTCCTTCTTAAAATATAAGGTATGATTGACTTTTTACGATCTTTGATGCATGACTTTGACCACTAACATGTATCAAAGTATATGGATTAAACATGTATAAATGGCATCATCGTATTTGTCTTGCAAAACAATTTTATTTCATATGTATGTATACTAATTTTATAGACATACAATACATGAAAATCATAGTCAAAGTGGTGCAACAAAGATTAGAAAAATCAAACCGTGCTTTATATTTTGAGAAGGAGAGAGTACTATTTCTGAGGTGGCCTTTCTGTAGCTGATCATACTTGGCCCAGATGGTAACCCACCAAGTTGACCCCTCTCCGTCGGCAAATCGGCAGTCGACACATGATCGGTTCTTACTCACCAAAGGAGGGTATAATATCACGGCGAGATATGCATGCACCATGCATGCAGTACGCTCGCACATGTAGAGGGGATACTAATTAACGAATAATTAATGGTTGGGTCGTCTCGGCCGATTAACGGATCTTGTCGAATCATTTGGGCGATTGATCTTCACTTTTGCCCCTCTTACGTCTGTACTAGCAATTTGTGGGATCCACGCACGGGTTTTTCTTTAGACGTAGACACAAGCTATTGGACGAACACCCCTGGCCCCTGTGGCTGCTGGCTCGTGCAGTACAGTGTAACCTTTTCCGCAACGGGGAATAGTCTTTCTCTTCCGATCATGGTTTTGGTGTGGCAACCAGATGATGCGGAAGACGACAACACGATCGACTTGGCCTGACCGGTCGATCCAGAAGAGCAATCAAGCACTGACGTACGAGCAGTACATGTACATCAAGCGATGTGACGGCAGTTGCCAACTCGGTCCGTTGGTGCTGCGACTAGATCGGACGAGCTTCGGGTGCATGATTGAACGCCACCAATCAGCCCACGTGGGACGGTGGCCGGACTGGAATTCACAACTTGTGGATACGCGTGCGTCCGTGTTACTTCGATCTAGCTAGTGCACAGCATATGTCGGCACGAGTGCACTGCATGCATGCACGCATGCAGTAGAATCGATGAGTTTTGCATCTCACTAGCTTATTGACCCGTCGATTTTACCAACATGCAGGCACCCCTCAATCATCGCCGAATCTGTCTGACGACGACGGGCTCAGCCAGGGCAAGATGCTTCGAGCCCTCGACATCTTGCCGGCACAGGTAGAGCTCAAGAACGAAGAGCTCCCATGGCTCGTAGGCGACTCGGCTACCCAGAAATCGAGGTTCGCGTTCTGGCTCCGGGCTCTGCACCGCGCGCGGAGCTTCCGCTCCGTCCTCGTCAACTCCTTCCCCAGCGAGGCGGGCGGTGTCGCCGCCGCGGCAGACGACGGCCACCCGGCGCGGCAGGGCCCGCGGGTCTTCCCGGTGGGGCCGCTGCTGGCGCTCGGCGGGGGCGACAGCAGCATGGAGCAGCGAACGAAAGGCGACGGGCCCCCGGTGGCACCGTGCAAGCAGCAGCAGCCCAGCAGCATGTGGCAGGCAGACTCGACGTGCATGGGCTGGCTGGACAGGCAACGTGCGGCGTCAGTGGTGTACGTCTCCTTCGGCAGCTGGGTGGGGCCGATCGGGCCCGAGAAGGTCCGCGAGCTCGCGTTGGGGCTGGAGGCCACCGGCCGGCCCTTCCTGTGGGCGCTCAGGAAGGACCCGTCGTGGCGCGCTGGGCTCCCCGACGGGTACGCCGAGGGGGTGGCCGCCGCCGGCCGCGGCAAGGTGGTGGGCTGGGCGCCGCAGGAGGACGTGCTGAAGCACGGCGCCGTCGGCTGCTACCTCACCCACTGCGGCTGGAACTCCACCGTCGAGGCCATACGGCACGGGGTGCGCCTCCTGTGCTGCCCCGTCTCCGGGGACCAGTTCATCAACTGCGCCTACATCACTCATGTGTGGGGGATCGGGATCAGGCTCGGCGGCGGCATGAGCAGAGGCGAGGTGAAGGACTGCATCGAGAGGGTCATGGACGGCAAGGAAGGGAGGCGTCTGCAGGAGAAGATGGACTCGCTGAGGGAGAGAGTCGTGACGGCCGACGCAAGGAGTTTAGTGCAACGGAACGTCAAGTCCTTCGTGAACGAAATTAGGAGGGATTATCCTTTGTCGATGCAGATGTACAGCACATTGTAGAGGTCGAACACTGTTATGTCTATCTAGTGCATTATCGTTTTAGACAGAATGCTTAGATGAGCCCGGCTTTAAGAGCATCTACAGCCGGACGACAAATCCAACAGCTACTCTGCATCCGAGTCTCTCATATTTCAACCCCTAAATCCATACCAAGCATGCACAAAAAATCCTACGTACTACCCTAACTAAGCTTCGTTGTCAGCGATGTCCACGACGTTGGCGCCGGGTGGACGGGTGCGTAGGACGGCTCCAGCTCATCCTCCTTTTGCTCGACCTCATCCATGTAGGCGAGCATCTCCTCCTCATCCGCGGCGTGCCGCGCCTCAATCTCTTGCCGGCAATGGCGTCTGGCCTCCGCATCCGACTCCGAGCGGAGGGAATCGAGAATGGCCCGCTGCTCCCCTGCAGATCCACGTCCCCATCACCCCCCACATCCTCCTTCGGCTCCTTCTCCTCCGGATCCACTTCATCCGGAGGTAGCCCCTGTTGGAAATATGCCCTAGAGGCAATAATAAAATGGTTATTATTATATTTCCACAATCATGATAAATGTTTTTTATTTATGCTAGAATTGTATTGACCGAAAACTTAAATACATGTGTGGATACATAAACAAATGCCGTGTCCCTAGTGAACCTCTACTAGACTAGCTCGTTGATCAAAGATGTTAAGGTTTCCTAATCATAGACATGAGTTGTCATTTGATAACGGGATCACATCATTAGTAGAATGATGTGATGGACAAGACCCATCCGTTAGCATAGCACATGATCGTTCAGTTTTTGCTACTGCTTTCTTAATGTCAAAATACATATTCCTTCGACCATGAGATCATGCAACTCCCGGATACCGAAGAAATACCTTGTCTGCTATAAAACGTCACTTCGTAACTGGGTGATCATAAAGGTGCTCTACAGGTATCTCCGAAGGTGTCTGTTGAGTTGGCATGAATCGAGATTGGGATTTGTCACTCCGTATGAAGGAGAGGTATCTCTGGGCCCTCTCGGTAATACAGCATCACAAGAAGTTAGTTACAAGATGATGTATTATGGAATGAGTAAAGAGACTTGCCGGTAACGAGATTGAACTAGGTATGGAGATACCGACGATCGAATCTCGGGCAAGTAGACGGACAAAGGGAACTACGTAGGTTGTCATAAAGGTTCGACCGATAAAGATCTTCGTAGAATATGTAGGAACCAAAATGGGCATCCAGGTCCCGCTATTGGTTATTGACCGGAGAAGCGTCTCAGTCATGTCTACATCATTCTCGGACCCATAGGGTCCGCACGCTTAACGTTCGTTGATGATATAGTACTATATGAGTTATGTATGTTGGTGACCGAATGTTGTTCGGAGTCCCGGATGAGAATGCAAACATGACGAGGAGCCCCGGAATGGTCCGAAGATAAAGATTGATATATAGGATGATAGTATTTGGTCTCCGGAAGAGTTTCATAATGCACCGGATATTTATCGGATCACCGGAAGGGGTTCCGGAAGACCTACGAGGAGTTATTGGGCCAAACGGGGAACGAGGGGAGCACACCAGCCCACAAGGGACTGGTGCGCCCCACCTCATAGCCGCCGGCCCTTGGGAAGGAAAGGGGGGCCTAAGGCAAGGCAGCCGCCGGCCCCCCTCCTACCTTCTCCCCCCACCCCCCCAGGAAGGAAAGGAGGGGCGCGCCTAGGCATGCCCCTAGGGCGGCCGCCGGCCCCCTTGGGGGCGCGCCTAGGGCTGCCTCCCCTTCCCCTCCACCTATATATATGTGAGAAGGGGAGGGGCGCCATACACCACGAAACCCCAAGCATTGTGCCGAAGCCCGCTCTCCCTCTAGTTCATCCTCCGTCCAAAAACCGTTGTGCTTGGCGAAGCCCTGCGGAAATAGCTTCACCACGACCGTCATCACACCGTCGTGCTGCCGGAACTCATCTACTACTTTGCCCCTCTTGCTGGATCAAGAAGGCGAGGACGTCATCGAGCTGAACGTGTGCTGAATGCGGAGGTGCCGTACCTTCGGTGCTTGATCGGAATGGATCGTGAAGGTGTACGACTATATCAACCACGTTGATAAACACTTCTGCTTAGAGATCTACAAGGGTATGTAGATGCTCTCTCCCTCTCGTAGCTATGCATCTCCATGGATAGATCTTGCGTGTGCGTAGATTTTTTTATGCAACGTTCCCCAACAGCCCCACGGCGATCCGGGCTTCGTGCCTTGCCCGGATCTGCTCAAGAAGCTGCAGTCGGCTCTCCAGCGTTAGAAATGGGTAGCCCCTTATCTGGCAGCGTTGGGGCATGGCTACTAGTGGTGGCAGACGGGGAGTGGAAAGTGGCGGCGACGACGGACATGCGGCCGAAAATATGGAGGGGGTAGGGTTTCAGTGCCAACGGTCGGCTTAAATAGACGGGCTAGGCACTACGCGGACCACCGGAGTGGCGCCACGCGGCAACATCGGTCCGATGGAGGAGACGAGCTTCAGACTGCCGGGTTTCCGGGCGATTCCTCGTGTGACCCCGACGTCAGTCCGACATGGCGGACGCGCCCGGGCACCCCCATATCCGCCTCATACTTGGGCTGGATATATATGAGGGGTACCGGTCAGCCCGGGCGTCTGAGGCCCGTTGCAGGCGCCCGTCTGGGTTAAAATTTCGTGACCAGTTAGTGACCAGACAGCCCGCCCGAGCGTTTGAGGCGAGTTTAGGGTACCCGACTGTAGATGCTGTAATATGACTTAATAAAGCCCTAAATGGTCAATGGTACAATTAAGAGATGGTGGTGATGGAAGACTTAGAGTATCTCTAGCCGATCCCTTAAAATTGATTTAACTCCCTAAGAGTTTTTTAAGGAGTTAAGCCAGATCTAGCACGTCGCTTATCCTCAAATCCTCAAATTTTTCTCCTCGCGTTGGCCACCGCTTATATTTGCTCGACCGACACCACCTCTCACGATAATTCCCCTTCCCCATGGTCGTCGTTCTCCCCCGCTCGATCGCATCCACTCTAGTGCGGCCGTCCTTACCTCTGCCAGCCACCACACACCACTGCAAACACCTCGTAGTGCCTCCTGCTCCTCCGCCCCACTTTGATTCGATTGCCGCTCGACGATGGTGCTGGATTCGATGCACCTAGCCCCTGACACTATTGTGTATCGTCAAGATTTATCGAAAACCGAATGGCGCAGCCACCGCGCTCCGTGCCACCTCGTGGTATGTCTTCCTTTTCTTGACGCTCGCATCTCACTTGTCGTCCGTCCACCGGTCGGCCAGGCTCAGCCCTCGCCCAGCAAATTGCCGGCAAGCCTAATATCAATCATCAAGCGTGATCACTGGTGGCGACTATTGCTGCGTCGTGTCTCAAAGATAGTAGAACATGATAGGTTTTCTACAAGTGTGAAAAGGACAAACTAAGGGCCTATTTGGTAACGCTCTGGAAGCCAGCTTCTCCAACTCCATGATTGGAGCTGAGCCAAACGCTCTGACTTCGCGGAGTTTGAAATTGAGAAGCCAGTTGTCCACGTAGTGCAAAAACGGAGGAGTGAGAAGCTGGCCTTTCCCAGCTGAAAATTGAAGAAGCAAGAGTTGAGACATAATACAAGTTGACAACCAGATTCCACCACTAAGTGAGTGTGTCTATAGCGTACCGGTTCGCTCATTCTTTTTCTCTCTCCAATATTTTTCTCTCCTGCGCGACCAGATGTTCCACACACTAGTAGAAAAAGGGGCTTTCGTTCGGGCCTGGCCAGCCCATTAGTCCCGGTTCTGCCACGAACCGGGACCAATGGAGGCATTTGTCCCGGTTCGTGAGCCTAGGGGGCCGGCCGGGGCCTCGTGGACATTGGTCCCGGTTCGTCTGGGCCCATTTGTCCCGGTTCTTGGCACGAACCAGGACCAATGGGCCTCGCTTCTGGCCCACAACCATTGGTCCCGGTTCATGGTAGGAACCGGGACAGAAGGGTGGCCTTTAGTCCCGGTTCCACCCACGAACCGGGACAAATGAGTTGCCTATACATACCCCATCGCCGGCGAGCAGAGCACTCCACAGTGCTCTGTTTTTTGCTGGCCGGCGAGGAAGGGCATTTGGGTGCTCTAGCTCACCTCTTATGCATGTGAGGTGTTCGATGAAATGCCCGAGGCACACTAGTTAAGCTTTCTCCTCTCGAAGCTCGACCTCCATTTTTTCGGAGATTTGTCTAGGTTTAGCGGTCCGTCACGCCCCGTCCTTGTCTTCACCGCCGTCGATCGCCCGCGCCGATCTCGTCGCCGGCACCACCGTGGTGAGCCTCTTGTTCTTATCTTCTTTCTGAAAAAAAAATCTTACTTTAGATAGATACTTGTCTAATTTTCTTACTTTTGACACACATAATTATATATAATGCACGCAGATGAACCGGCAATGGATGTACGGTGACAGACACACCTCCGAGTACATTAAGGGCGTGCATAATTTTCTCGAAGTGGCTGAGGCAAACAAGCAGAATGGTTTTATGTGTTGTCCATGCCCTAATTGTGGGAATACGAGGTCTTACTCTGACAAGAAAATCCTTCACACCCACCTGCTTTATAAGGGTTTCATGCCACACTATAATGTTTGGATGAAGCTGGAGAAATAGGGGTTATGATGGAAGACAGCGAAGAAGAAGAGGACGATGACAACTATGTGCCCCCTGAATACGGTGATGCTGCAACGGGGGAAGCTGAAGATCAAGAGGAACCAGACGATGTGCCCGATGATGATCTCCGCCGGGTCATTGTTGATGCAAGGGAAAAGTGCGAAAGTGAAAAGGAGAAGCTGAAGTTCGATCGCATGTTAGAGGATCACAAAAAAGGGTTGTACCCCAATTGCGAAGATGGCAACACAAAGCTCGGTACCGTACTGGAATTGCTGCAGTGGAAGGCAGAGAATGCTGTGCCTGACAAAGGATTTGAGAAGCTACTGAAAATATTGAAGAAGAAGCTTCCAAAGGATAACGAATTGCCCGACAGTACGTACGCAGCAAAGAAGGTCGTATGCCCTCTAGGATTGGAGGTTGAGAAGATACATGCATGCCCTAATGACTGCATCCTCTACCGCGGTGCGTACAAGGATTTGAACGCATGCCCGGTATGCGGTGCATTGCGGTATAAGATCAGACGAGATGACCCTAGTGATGTTGAGGGCGAGCCCCGCAGGAAGAGGGTTCCTGCGAAGGTGATGTGGTATGCTCCTATAATACCACGGTTGAAACGACTGTTCAGAAACAAAGAGCATGCCAAGTTGATGCGATGGCACAGTGAGGACCGTAAGAAAGACGGGAAGTTGAGAGCACCCGCTGACGGGTCGCAGTGGAGAAAAATCGAGAGAAAGTACTGGGCTCAGTTTGCAAGTGACCCAAGGAATGTATGGTTTGCTTTAAGCGCGGATGGCATTAATCCTTTCGGGGAGCAGAGCAGCAATCACAGCACCTGGCCCGTGACTCTATGTATGTATAACCTTCCTCCTTGGATGTGCATGAAGCGGAAGTTCATTATGATGTCAATTCTCGTGCAAGGCCCTAAGCAACCCGGCAACGACATTGATGTGTACCTAAGGCCATTAGTTGAAGAACTTTTACAGCCGTGGAATGGAAACGGTGTACGTGCGTGGGATGAGCACAAACAGGAGGAGTTTAACCTGCATGCGTTGCTGTTTGTAACCATCAACGATTGGCCCGCTCTCAGTAACCTTTCATGACAGACAAACAAGGGATACCACGCATGCACGCACTATTTTAGCTGACACCGAAAGTATATACCTGGACAGATGCAGGAAGAATGTGTACCTGGGCCATCGTCGATTTCTCCCGACCAACCATCAATGTCGAAAGAAAGGCAAGCATTTCAAAGGCGAGGCAGATCACCGGAAGAAGCCCGCCATGCGTACCGGTGATCACGTACTTGCTATGGTCTCTAATTTACACGTAATATTTGGAAAGGGTCCCGGCGGACTAGCTGTTCCGAATGACGCTGAGGGACGCGCACCCATGTGGAAGAAGAAATCTATATTTTGGGACCTACCCTACTGGAAAGAGCTAGAGGTACGCTCTTCAATCGACGTGATGCACGTGACGAAGAACCTTTGCGTGAACCTGTTAGGCTTCTTGGGCGTGTATGGGAAGACAAAAGATACACCTGAGGCACGGGAGGACCTGCAACGTTTGCACGAAAAAGACGGCATGCCTCCAAAGCAGTATGAAGGTCCTGCCAGCTACGCTCTTACCAAAGAAGAGAAGGAAATCTTTTTTGAATGCCTGCTCAGTATGAAGGTCCCGACTGGCTTCTCGTCGAATATAAAGGGAATAATAAATATTCCAGAGAAAAAGTTCCAGAACCTAAAGTCTCATGACTGCCACGTGATTATGACGCAACTGCTTCCGGTTGCATTGAGGGGGCTTCTACCGGAAAACGTCCGATTAGCCATTGTGAAGCTATGTGCATTCCTCAATGCAATCTCTCAGAAGGTGATCGATCCAGAAATCATACCAAGGCTAAGGAGTGATGTGGCGCAATGTCTTGTCAGTTTCGAGCTGGTGTTCCCACCATCCTTCTTCAATATCATGACGCACGTCCTAGTTCATCTAGTCGACGAGATTGTCATTCTGGGCCCCGTATTTCTACACAATATGTTCCCCTTTGAGAGGTTCATGGGAGTCCTAAAGAAATATGTCCGTAACCGTGCTAGGCCAGAAGGAAGCATCTCCATGGGCCATCAAACAGAGGATGTCATTGGGTTTTGTGTTGACTTCATTCCTGGCCTTAAGAAGATAGGTCTCCCTAAATCGCGGTATGATGGGAGACTGACTGGAAAAGGCACGCTAGGAGCGGACTCAATAATATGCAGGGACGGGCATTCTTGGTCTCAAGCACACTACACAGTTCTACAGAACTCTACCTTGGTGACCCCGTATGTCGATGAACACAAGAACAGTCTGCGCTCCAAACACCCGGAGCAGTGTGACGACTGGATTACATGTGAACACATCAGGACTTTCAGCAGTTGGTTGGAAACACGTCTCAGAGGTGACAACACTGTTTGTGATGAGCTGTACTCGTTGTCCAGGGGACCATCTTCGACTGTATTGACTTACAAAGGATACGAGATAAATGGGAATACATTTTACACGATCGCCCAAGATCAAAAGAGCACCAACCAAAACAGCGGTGTCCGCTTTGATGCAGCAACCGAGAGGGGAAAGGACACATATTATGGTTACATAGTGGACATATGGGAACTTGACTACGGACATGATTTTAAGGTCCCTTTGTTTAAGTGCAAATGGGTCAATCTGTCAGGAGGCGGGGTACAGGTAGACCCACAGTACGGAATGACAACAGTGGATCTGAACAATCTTGGGTACACTGACGAACCGTTCGTCCTAGCCAATGATGTGGCACAGGTTATCTATGTGAAGGACATGTCTACCAAACCGAGAAAAAGAAAAGATAAGGAAGCGAATACATCATACGATGAGCCAAAGCGCCACATAGTTCTTTCAGGAAAAAGGGACATCGTGGGAGTGGAGGGCAAGACAGACATGTCTGAAGATTATGAAAAGTTTCATGAAATTCCTCCCTTCAAAGTCAAGGCTGACCCAAGCATCCTGATAAACGATGAAGATTATCCATGGTTACGGCGCAATAAGCAAAGCACACAAGCGAAAAAAAGTGAAGACTTTCTCTCCACAACTATTATGATGATACCATGCGAACTTTCAACCTTTTCGTAGTTCATTTGAAATGCCTGTTGTAACAGACGAGTTTCCGTATGAAATCCTGATACTTCGAAACAGATTGTACGTTTTGTACACGAAGTGCATCCAGTTTTTGCCGTAACCCTCTCTACTTTCTTGCACATGCTATGTGGGTGAAATGATGATACCATGCCAACTTTCAACCTTTTCAGAGTTCATTTGTAGTGCTTTTAATTTCATGGTCTTATAGCTCAAAATAATCAGTAAATGCATGGAAAATAACAAATGAAGTCAGAAAGGGTTGAAAATTGATGATGTGGCTTTGAATGGTGCATTTTGAACACAGAAAAACTATGGAGTTCAAATAAGTTTCTAAAAAATGAAATCCCTTTGTAACAGACGAGTTTCCGTATGAAACCTGATACTTCGAAAGAGATTGTCTGTTTTGTACACGAAGTGCATCCAGTTTTTGCCGTAACCCTCTCTACTTTCTTGCACATGCTATGTGGGTGAAATGATGATACCATGCCAACTTTCAACCTTTTCAGAGTTCATTTGTAGTGCTTTTCAATTTCAGGGTCTTATAGCTCAAAATAATCAGTAAATGCATGGAAAATAACAAATATCATAAAATAAAATAAATAAGTAATTAGAAACAGAATAAAATAAACTTTAATAAAATATATAAGTAGAAACAAAAATAAAATAAACTTTAATAACATAAATAAAATTTATGAAACTAAAATTATCAACGTATATTCTGTTCAAAACATTATAAGCAACCTCTAGTATTATTGAAACTAAAAGTATATAAAATTGATGCAACTAAAATTATCAAATTTTTTTCTGTTCAAAACCATTAAAAGCAAAAAGAATTTTCATAAAGAACTTTTTTTGTTAGAAACTTTAATAGGAAAAAGAATTATCATAAAATAAAATAAATAAGTAATTAGAAACAAAATAAAATAAAATACATAAGTATTTTGTTGTAAGTAGAAACAAAATAAAATAAATAAAGCAAAAAAGAAAAGAAATAAACTGGGAAAAAATAAAAAAAATGCCAACTACTGGGCCACCACGGCGTGAATACGACTAGAAACCCACCCATGGGCCAGGATTCAGGCCCAGTAGGCCCACAGGAAGATACAGTGTGTTTAGGCCCGCAAGCGTGCATTTGAGAGGAGCTCGAGAGGGCAGCGGGAGTGGGGCTTATAAACCACTCCCGAGCTCCCTCAACTAGCGAGGTGGGACTAAACTTTCGCGCCGCGACGCGGGCAGCACAAGGCCTTTAGTCCCGGTTGGTGCCACCAACCGGGACTAAAGGTATGCATTGGTACCGGTTCAGGGTACCAACCGGAACCAATGCCCACCCTTTAGTACCCGGTTGGTGCCACCAACCGGGACTAAAGGCCTCTGCTTCCCGCCCTTTGGGCTGCTGAAAAGAGACCTTTGGTCCCGGTTGGTGGCACCAACCGGGACTAAAGAGGGCATTGGTCCCGGTTGGTGGCACGAACCGGGACCAATGCTCTGTCTATATAATCAACACTTGTGAAAATTTCCGTTCAGTTCTTCGATCCCGCCCCTCT
This sequence comes from Triticum aestivum, assembly GCF_018294505.1. Taxonomy (NCBI): domain Eukaryota; kingdom Viridiplantae; phylum Streptophyta; class Magnoliopsida; order Poales; family Poaceae; genus Triticum; species Triticum aestivum. The sequence continues at coordinate 479,019,755 of NC_057799.1, forward strand.
GCCTCGCCGTCACCGTCGTCGCCGCGCGCCATCCCGCGCCCCTCCGACGCCGTCCCGCGCCGCCCCGACGCCGTCGCCGCCCTGCGCCACCCCTGCCCCGACGTGGCCGCCCTCTGCCTCGACCTCGTCGTCGCCACCCTCTGCCGCGCCTCGTCGTCGCCGCCCAGTTAGCCCCCTCCCTTCCCCCGCGCCGCCGACCCTGCCTGCTCTGCTTGCCGCGCGCCGCCGCCACCGCCTCGGCCTGCTCTGCTTTGCCGCGCGCCGCCGCCGCCACCCCGGCCTACTGGTTTTTTTCATACACTTTTTTGTTCATTGATGTATATGTATATATGGATGTTGTATGTATATGTATATATATGCAGATGTCTGTATGATCCATGGATGTGTATGCATTGATGTATGCTTTTTTTGTTCATAGAATTTTTTGTCAATTTATGTATATATATGTTCATATATATATGTGCATATTTAGAAAAAATTGTGTTGCAAAAGTTACATTTAAGGTTAGTTGATTTAGTGTATTTTTGGTTATTAGTTCTACTGTTAGTGCATTTTAGGATAGTAGATTCTAGGTTAGTGGATCGGAGAAGAAAAAGTAAAATAATGAAAAGGAAGAAAAGAGGAAGAAGGAAGAAGGAAGAAGAAGAAAAAGAAGGAGAGGAAAAAGGAAAATAAGAAGAGGAAGAAGGAGAAGAAGAGGAGAGGAAGAAGTGGAGAAATAAATAAGAAGAGGAAAAAAGAAGAAAAAAAAGAGGAGAAGAAGAAAGGAATAGAGGAGAAGATCGAAGAAAAAAAAGAGGAGAAGAAGAAAGGAATATCTAGATCGAAGAAAAAAAAGAGGAGAAGAAGAAAGGAATATCTATTCCTTTCTTCTTCTCCTCTTTTTTTTTCTTCTTCTTCCTCTTCTTATTTTTTATCGGGTATGTCATTGTCGATATACCCTCCCCGATAACTTCGACATGAGTGGGGGGTCGATAAATAATAGAACTAGTTAAACTAGTTTATTTTTAGTAAGTACTACTTTATTTTATTTATAGTAAGTGCTTAGTAGTTGAACTAGTTGATTTAATAAAACTAATTTATTTTACTATAGAAGTAGTTTATTTTTAGTAAGTACTACTTTATTTTATTTATAGTAAGTGCTTAGTAGTTGAACTAGTTGATTTAATAAAACTACTTTATTTTACTATATATAGAAGTAGTTTATTTTTAGTAAGTACAACTTTATTTTATTTATAGTAAGTGCTTAGTAGTTGAACTAGTTGATTTAATAAAACTACTTTATTTTACTATAGAAGTAGTTTGTTTTTAGCAAGAAAATTAATAGAACTAGTTTATTTTTTTAGTTCAAGCAATTATTCCCGCATCGACGTCGACGATGCCTATCCCGCATCCTCGTCGTCGACTCGGCGGAGGAGGCCGGCTTGATCAGAGGGGCCATGTCCGGGAATGGGCTCCGCCGGGCTGGTATTGGGAGGTGCTACCTTCTGGGAGGCGTAGGTTGGTGAGGAGCCAGCCCGTCGTTGACCTGATCCTTATTTGGTGGCGGTCGCGTGGGCCAGTGATGGTGCCTAGGCTTTCGGACACCGCGGAGGTGGTACGTCACCGTGTCAGCGAGGAGGACGAGCACGTCCGTCGCTACATGGTTGCGTTGGAGGGCAGGTTCGACAATACTTGGCAGGTTCTTCAGGGATCTCACTGGAGCTATGATCCTGTGATGGTTCCTTCCCTTTGGGTGTCCACCGCCCGCGCCGATACCCGTCGGGCGCTACGGTTCTAGCTGTACTAGTGATGCTATATGTATGATAGTATTCGAGGTGTATTAGTGATAATATTCGACAATGTACGGACGGAAGAGATGATGTAGTTTTGCTTATAATTGAATGCATGCTAATTTGAATACTACTTTACTTTACGATTTGGTTTTGCTTATTGAATGCTCAAATTGGAAAACTACTCCTACTTTGAATGCTAAAATTGGAGAGCACTATGCAAGGCGTATGCATATGATTAGTTGATAGCTTATAGGGTTTTTGTTGTCGCAGAAATCTAGGAGCCCCCCTCCATCATCCCCGCTGTCGTCCCTGTCACCGACCCCCTCCGACCTCGAGGTGAGACCAGCCAAATCCTTTTTTTAGAAAGATAATTAAACGATATTTCGGGTTGACTTTAAGTCTGTCGAGTCTCCACCATATATGAGAGGACGAAGAATCCCGACTGTTGTCGTGGGGTAGCTTCTCCTTCGTTCCATTGTGCTAGACAATTTGGTGTAATGCACTCAGGAACGAAAGGAGGAGCTACCATCACCGACGGTCACAAATGTCAGAGAGGAATCAGTGAGGGAGAGTTCCACCACATATATATGAGAGGACGAAGAATCCCGACTGTTGTCATGGGGGTCACTTCTCCTTCATTCCCATGTGCTAGACATTTTGGTGTAATGCACTCGGGGACGAATGGACGAGCGACCAGCACCAACGGTCGAATGTATACACCACGTGAGCTGAGAGTTTTCAAGAAAAGACTCTACAGACCGATAGTCAACCCGTGATGAATAATAATGATCTAATTTAGTTTTTGTAGTACATATATTTAATTGTACAAGTTTAATCTTTGAATTATGAACGTAGGAAATGTCGTCATCGGACGACGAAAGTCTCCCGGGGGAGTGCAGCTGGTGCCACGACGATCGAGGTCTGTGCGACAGGCCTCACCTGGACGATGATCGGCGCTTCAGCATTAAGCTTGAGGAGACCTTCAAAGTTGAAACGGTACGCAACGACGACAAGTGTTTTTTTCATAATTAAGCATGACTTCAACTATTTCAACATGTAATTTTCATCTTTTATAATTCGAGTAGCTTATCCCATGCCATGCAAGACGCTATGTCTTGGAGAGGATGGATTTTGAAGACCATGAAAATTTTGAAACAAAGAAAATTCACCTAAGGACCCATCATGATGTGGATTTTGAAGTAAATCTGTATAATGCTGAGAGCGTAACCCATTTTGGTTGCAAAAATTGGGAAGCATTTTGCAAGATGTATGGTTTTCATGAGGGTATGCTTGTCACCATGGATCTTGGTGATCCTGACATCGACCAATACAATATGGACATTTGGGTCCTTGTTGATACGCCTCCAGTTCTACCGCTATGTGAGTTTCTCAAACATAGTTAATTATTAACTAATTTATATTGTTCATTTCAAAATAGTTGACAACTTATTTTCCATTGACAGCTTATTTTGATTGTTCAAAGAATGTGCGGAAGATGGTAGACAAAACCTACTACACCGATGGCTCTGAGTTAACTTATAAGGAGAAAAATCATCTGGTCGGATTTTGTACTGATCTTAAGAACTATAATATCTACAATCAAACTCCTCAACATTATGGTCAATATGTGCCACTAGTGCACGTGTTGAACTACGGTAACTACCATGGAGATACCCTGGTAAGATTTTTTACTATTACGACATTCGTGCATCTTTTGCATACTTCTAAAACTAGTACATCATTGCTAACTATGAAGTTATTACTATGTTTTTCAACAGAGAATCCCAGAGGATTGTGTGCCTCATTTGATGTATCAGAATGGCAGCCTTCGTGTTTTGAACATATATCCAGGTCATCCTACGAATCTCAACTGTCCATACCGGATTTCTAAAAGAAGTGGAGACATGCTAATCAGAGAATGGAAAAAAATGTATGGACAGTCGTAAGGAGGTTCTTGGAAGCAAAAGGAAGCGCCGCGCAAGAATTGGAGACAGGATGATCTCCATTCTCCATAATGGAGAGTCAGGGTCTATATTGTTTTATGCTATTTTACCTTAAATAGGGTATTTAGGTCCTGCCTAATACTGATGATCATGTGCTAAGAACAATTAAGTAGGGTTGGTTCAATGACTATCAGGACGATGATCGTATGACTTGTTATGAATAACGAGTAGACGTTGTATGATGATGATTAGTAGGACTTGTTATTATGATGATGCATGATGCGAGCATGAAGAGTTATTATATATCTGTGGGTGAAATGAACATGGATTGGATTGAAGTGAAGGCAACATGCATGTGGTGCATGTCGAAAGTAGTACAATCCAAACTTGATCAAGTTAGGATTAGTATTACTTTCGACATGCACCATATGTTGCCTCACTTCAATCTAAGTCATGTTTAGGTATAGCAGTAGCAGTAGCATGGAGATAAGAGAGGAGACATCTCTCTATTAGCTACCTATAACAACCTAAATTAACCCACAAAACCCCTAAACCACCTCCTTTCAAAAAAACCAGCCCCTGAAATGCTGACGCGTGGAAGCTTATTGGTCCCGGTTGGTGCTACCAACCGGGACCAAAGGCCCTCCTGCGTGGGCTCGCCGGAGCGGCCACGTGGAGGCCCATCTGTCCCGGTTAGTATAAGAACCAGGACTAAAGGCCTAGGGCATTAGTAACGACCCTTTAGTCCCGGTTCCCCAACCGGGACAGATGGGCCTTATGAACCGGGACAAATGGCCCTTTTTCTACTAGTGACACATGCACGGGGAGATGATGCTGGCACATAACGGCTTCAAAGCCTAGTCTCTTTTCCCCAAATCAGACTACGCCACATGCGCTGAAATGGGCAGGAGGCCTGGTACAACGACCAAATCGAGAAGCTGCCATGCCGAACATATCCGGATGATTTTCTAGTCACCACGTGAAGCAAGAATCCACTCATGAAGCCAAAATTTGGAAGTTTTGAAGAAGCTGGGAAGTTTCAGAACACGCCCTAAGTGCAATCTTGTGTGCTTGTTCTCCAGTTTAAAGCAATTTGTGTTCATTATTTGCTTATTTTTATGTAGAAAGGTTGCATCATTTCGTTTGGGGAGGATGGATACATTGATCTATTGATCGAGAGAAGTCTATTGAATGTTGGTGCATTAGTTGCTAGAGAGATGAGATTACAGAAGACACCATGTCCAAATTTGAGGAGGCAAAGAAGAAACAAGTGTACAAGCTAGAGAAGTCATCAGAGAAGAGCAAAAATATTTGCAACGAACATACAAAGATGGACAAAGTATTGATTTGATTTGTAGGAGCAGTCAAGGAACTTGTGTTTCAATTGAAGTGTGTAAGTTTCCTTGTCATTTTCTTTGGATGAGTTCTCCTAGTGAGGAACTGGTGAAGTATATGCCCAAGATGTTGTTTAATGAAGTAACTGAGTAGTAAGGCTAAACTTTGATGGCCTAAAAATAAATGAATTTGTGCTAAAAAATTCAGGAGTTATTTTTTAAATGAATCACTTTATTAATTGGAAATAACGGTTACATTGTCTATAAGAAAAGATACGATATCGCTCATAGGCTCCTCAATCCACTCATTTGTCTCAAAAACTCTCACCAACCTAGTTCATGAGCAACCCTATTGGTTTCCCTACATTTTTTTTGAGGAGTTAGGGTTTAGGGGTTTGACTAGAAATGGTTTTTTCTTAACTCGAATATAAGGAGTTAAGGTATAAGGGGATTTTGAGTTCTTAAATTTTGAGGAATCGGCTAGAGATGCTTTTAGACTTAGAGCATCTTCTACAATAGACCAATAGTTGGATACCTAAAATTAGTTTTTGTTCTAGAAACACAAGGTTTTAGGTAGCCAAAAAATTGTCTCCTTTTACAACAGGCCCAAAACTTATAACCCATATTTTCATAACCACATAAAACATGATGCCCGTCTGGCATGGATGGAGATCGTGATGGCGGTATATGGCGGCGGAGAAGTTCAGGGCCGGCGGAGGGGAGCTCTAGACAACGACAAGGAGCTTAGGGCGGGCGGCGGGGCCGGATTGATGGTGTGGAGTGATCAAATTTGGCGGATCCAAGCGGTGGCGGTCGTGAGGGTCACGGCAGTGGCCCCTGGATGATGGGATTAAGCGGCGTGGTAGCAATGGGCACGGGGCAACCGCAGGACCAACAACTATTACCAGAATCGGCCAGCAGGGAGGCGGGTGAGGTGCCGACGAAAGTTCACCAAACAATGGTTGGGTTTGGCGCCATTTTTGGAGTTTTTGGTCTCCAACTGGTGGGGACCCATATTGCTCAATCCTATAGCAAAACTTAGGCTATAGCCTACAAAACTTTGGTCGCCATGCAGGTTTGGTTCTGCCGTTGGAGCCTTTTTTGGCCCTAAAAACAAAAAGTGCAATTTTTACCAATCAGTTGCGTTTTCTGGTCTACAGTTGGAGATGCTCTTATAAGTGATTTTCTTTCCCCACTTGCAGTGTGACTACAAAAGCCTTCCTCCCCTCAATCTCTATCACAAGCCCGTAAATTCGTCTCCCATTTGGCCGCCACTTCGGCAACCGGTGGCGGGTAGGAGAATTATGCTGCCTCGGCTCCTGCAAGTAGATAGGTAGGATTTTGAGTCCTCATAGGGGCATCACTCGGACAATGGCGGAGCTTATTTTTTGAGCCAGTCTTCCAGGATCCTATCCTCCTCGAGTTCATCGATTAGTATAGATTAGATGGAGCTTCAGTGTATATTCCTGCCAGTTCCTCGGGTTGCGAGGTTAAAGTTTCTCACAATGCGTACATGACAACGAGATTTGATGTCATATTTCACACATCGTTCAAGGGTTCAATGGAGACGACTGCAATTTCGAGAACATGGTCCTTAGGGGCTGATGCATGAAGGCTTCTGGTTGTCCTCGACAAGGTCTTACCAACTTTGATATGGAGCGATGATAGTGGCACATCGGCGGTTCATTCAGACAGTGGTAGTGGTTGTTCGATGGTCCATGAAGCTCGATGTAATTTTTATTATGTTTAGATGATTTGTACTTCTGATGAATCTTTATAACATATCTAGATCATTTTCACAAAAAGAGATGATGATGGGGATACCAGCATACATAACAAAGAAGAACAACACACAAACATCGAATACAGAAACTACCGCAAGCTACACATGATCAAAATAAAAGGTTGTGTGAAGCTTTAGATCTTCGTTCTCCATCAGTTGCTAGTCAAAGGGATCGCTGGATCAGGTCCTTACCATCACTGAAATCCATGTCAAACCATCTCTCGGAGAACACCAGCACCAAGTATGGTAACCACTATGGTGATGCATAACCAAATGAACCAATACAAGTCAAGGGCTCTTGGGTAACGCCTACAAGGAGGTGACGACACCCGAGGGCCACCATCGCTCTACTCAAGAGGATTTATATTTTCATTGAGAGATCCAAGATAAAGATGAGGAAAGGGAACAAAGACTCCACAACGATGCCTCAAAAGGAGGTGAATGACGCTAAAGGGCGTCATCGTCCGGACGACTCGAGTAGGCTTTCACCCCGAAGCTATCTTCCAACCCCATTGCAACGACAATGCCAAAGAAAGGTTCTAGGGAACTTTTATGGCACTTTCGAGCTACCCCCTAGGCTGCCCTATAGAAGCTCAGTATAAAAGCAGAGACAAAGAGTGAACAAGGAAGGTGCTGACATGACATTCAAAATGTGATACACCAAAAATGGTCGGCCACAACCCTCCGAGGTCATCGATATATCAGAAACAAGCAAGGATCTTCTTCTTGCAGGTTCTAACTAATGTTGAATGATAAAGAGATAGAGGTGATAGGCGATCGAATTCAAATATGGTTCGCGCTGATGCAAGAGCCACTGAGATGACATGATGAAAAGGAGGGGGTACTTCCAACCACATGTTCAACCTCAATGGCTTGGAGTGTCATTGAGACCGCTCTTGCACTATTCTGTATCCACTGCCCATGTCGTTTGTCAATGAAATCTCTCCATATATGAACCAACCCACCAACCTCCGCTAGACCTATAGGATGTGTGTGACGTGCCATATTTACTAGGAAGAACATGCGCATGAGACGACCATCAAAAAATGGAAGATCACTGCCACTAGCATCAAGAGGGGAGTAGGAGGGACATGACCTAGAATTAGGTTGTGTTTGTGTTAGTCTAGAGAATCTTTATGTTCTAGAGAAGGTACATTGGAGTTTGGACATGCCCCATATATGTACATTATCGGTTGAGCATACAAAGCACAATTCAAGGGTTCCACCGCGACACACATCTACATGGCCACACCTCCTTTTTAAAAGCTTGGGCCCTTCATACATGAAAATTATTTGTCTCTACTGCCTTCAAATAGATAATCGAATGCCCACCCACCGTCTTGCCCGTGAGGATTGGATAAAGTATGGTCTCTAGCCCCTTTTCAAGACAGAACTGAAGTCCTCCTTTTCTGATGTCACTTCACAATCAAGGTTTGGACCAAGATCGTGGTTTGGCTAGCTTATATCTTATAATTGACTGTTACCTGATGGACTCTCATAGCTCAAGATACAAGGTTGCAAATAAAGGCACTCAAGTATATCGTCATGCTTGCTATTTGGAGAATTCGGAAAGAAACATGAGATGTTTTCCTAGTCTTCTTCCCGGTTTACCAAGTGCTCTGCAAAAGATAAAAGATCACACCTCATGGTTTTTAGCGAGAGATAAACATTTGGTGTCATTATTCTGGGTTATTAGGCTTTTGTTTTCCTATTGTAGCCATTTTACATGCTCGTAAGAAACTCATTAATCCTATATATACCTAAGAGTTATTCCCACTAACTTAATTATCTAAACATGCAACTATGTCATCTCACCATACAATTATGAATGATAAAAGGCCCACCTCAACATGCAATCATGCATAAAATGGATCCGGCTTGCCTGCTCCCTCTCCATGCTCCCATCTGTGCTCCCACTTCATCCTACGGCTGTCCTTTTCCCTTTTTCTTTTCTAATCTAATCATCTCCCCCCTGATTTTCAGGGGGTGGGGCCAGGCCTTATTTTCTTCCAATTAAATCAAGCCACATACGCGGGAGCACGGATGGGAGCATGGGAAGGGAGCAGGCAAGTCTCGTCCGCATAAAATACCCACCACAAGATTCACCATGCATGGGAAGATATTTTCCATTCAATTATTGTACTTGTATTCAATAAATATTTACAACTATACATAACCAAATATCTTTACCTAATAATAAAGCAAATTGGGTTCTGATTGTCCGTCATGGCATTTTTCAGAAAAGTCCCTCTATTTCAGAGAATTCAACCCGCAGTCCTGTTTTAAGTTAATAACGAATCGTTTTTTCTTATTTTACAGAAAGTCCCTGTATTTTTTTGAAATCAACCCGCAGTCCGGATTTAAGTCGCACCCGAACCGTTATTTTACATTTTTCAAAATCCCCCTGATGTTTTAGGTAATTCATCCGCGGATTATATTTAAGTCAAACAAATTCTTTTTTAAATCATCCATATCTTTTAAACCCTAACTCCAATTTGAACATGTTATATATAAAATTTGATTAGAAAAATATGTAGAATATGAATATGAGATCATTTTTACCTGTTAAGTATTTTTAAATATTGTTTTGGAATATATTTAAGTTAAACAAATGATTTTCTAAATTATTCGTATCTTTTAAGCCGTAACTTCGATTTGAACATATTATATATGAAATTTTATTAGAAAAATGTGAGGAATCTAAATATGATGTTAATTTTACCTGTTATTTTTTTAAATATTGTTTTGTAAGCAAACTTATAATTTATAGTGCAAGATCCATTTTTCTTTCGTACCAGCGGCAATCCGGATTGCAAATAAACATCGCACTATAACCATATAGGGAAAACAAAAGATCAATAATTACACATGCATACCTCTGAAAAATGTCGCAGGGGAAAACAAAAAATTTCTCATCGCGAGAGTGGGAGAAAACGAGGGAGAGAGAGAGAGAGAGAGAGAGGAGGGAGGAGAGAGGGAGAGAGACGCCTTAGGATTAACCATATTCAAACACGTTTTTTGTTTTGTGTGAATACCGAGGACATCGCCGACGAGGGTGAGAAGGGGGATAAGCGGCAACACAAATATGATGCCTCTGAAAAATAAAGGAGACGGACCTATTGTGGTCTTGAGTGATGGTTGCTGGGTTAAGAGCATGTGTTATGTTTTCTATCCTGTTGCAACGCACTAGCTCTTTTCCTAGTAATAATTCATATGTGTGTTTAATTTTGGTTTTCATGTTATAAACTTAGATTTTTCATCAACCAATCCATGCAGGAATGCACAGGGTATCGTTAGTTAATGAAAAAAAATACCATCCCCATACCAAAAGAAATCCATAAATAAGAACGGTAACATTACAACATGTTTGCCATAGTTAGATTTACTGGAAAAGTAGACAACTAAGGATCAACAAAAAGATTATGGTTGTGTGCACTCTTAAAAGTTTTTCAGTTGGTTACTCTTAAACAGGGTTTGAAATGCATTTCTTGCGATGCAACAAGAATGTAATGCATATACTATCTGAAAGAATGTAATGCATAAACTATCTGAATGGTCAATGGCCAAATTCCATACAAGCAAATATATAACCCCACCCCTACAAAAATAAAACTTATTATATAATTTATAGTATTTGTATCTCTTTGATCTATCAGTGACCTCCCACCAAAATCTACTGTATATAAAAGAGCCACCATTAATTCAATGATCAGAACGTTTTGTTACCTCATCAGTACATTTCTGGTGACTTAGTGTGTGTGCACGCACACGCTCACACATATTTACATTGTACTCATTGTTTCACAAAAGGAATTTTTTTTATGATAACTCAAACTATTTTGCTTTAGCATTCAGAACTCTTTTCCATTGCGGTGTGCCAAAGCAGTGCCCAAATATCTTCGTAATGTAACGTCACATTTTGGAGGCACCTAAGTCAATGTCAGTATGTCATACTACTAGTGCCTATTGATTTTGAGATAGCTGCGCGCGGCACGTGCGTAATAGATGTAGTGTACGCACTACTAGGCAAAGGATAGGGAAAATATAAAGTGGCACCTTTGGCCATATGCTAGCAAAGGCGGCAAAATTTCATGTTTTGGCCCTTTTTGCTAACAAATTCAGGATCTGACTCCCGTTTGAAAATATTTCGGGATCTGACCCTTTTGCCTATCGCCGGGGGGGTGGCGGTAGGTATGCACGTCCTACCGCCATTGGCTCTGGCGGTAGGCCCCTTGATGGCGACTGACGGCCGTCGGCGCGTGCTGACGTGGAAAAGGGCCTACCGCCATGGGCTCTGGCAGTAGGGCACTGAAGCCTACCGGCAGCTCCTCTGGCGGTAGGGTCCTGTGTGGTGGATAAGGTGGGGAGGGGCTGGTTTGTGGGCCCCACCACCACTCTTCTTCCCCACTCACCTTCTTCCCCGTGCTCAGTCCCTCTCCCCCTCTCTCCCTCTCACAAACCCCCCTAGATCCCCTCCATTTGCTTGAGATTTCACCGGTGGATCCGGAGCATTTTCATCACCCAAGGTACCCCCCCCATTTCCCCTCCTTTTGATTGGTTGAGATCTTTGTTTTGTGTTGATTTGGTCAATTTATTGCAAACCCTAGGTGTTTATCTTGTTGTGCATTTATGACACATTGATGATGCATTTATGGCTAGGGTTAGGGTTATGTTAGGGGTTAGTGTTAGGGTTAGGATTAGGGTTATAGTGGTTGTGTTGGGGGTTATGGTTAGGGTTAGGGTTAATGGTTAGGTTAACTTGACTATCAATAGTAGTTATTTGTCCAATTTGTGCAAAATTCAGTTTGTTTGTCCATTTGAGTTGGTTGGATGACATACATGGATTGATTTTATTGTTTCCAATTTCTTAGATGCATAAGCTCGTAAATGTTCATTATTTGGACAAGACGACATTTACGCTTGGAAATGATGATGAAGGGGAAGAGGCTATGGTTTTTGACACAAGTCTAAGCTTTGATGATTTTGTAGTTAAAGTGAGAAGCGTCTTACATTGGAATGACCCAAATGCCGAGGTTAAACTTATTGGGAGGTATGACATTGGATTGGGAGTAAAGTCCCGATTAAAGAGTATGCCCATCACCTCCCAATTGCATTGGAATGTGTACAAGGACAAAGTAGACGCATCACAAGACAAGTCTCTTGAGATCTTTGCCACAAAGGTTGATCCCCCTCCTCCCTTGCAAATTGATCTCAACCGCAATGCATCCTCCCCAATACATGACGATAGTGCTGAGGTGTATATCCCCAATTGTTCTAGCAACCACCAAGGAGCCAACCCAATGAAGATCATACCAATGCTAGCGCCATAGTACTCCGGCATGATGCTATTCCTCATGTTGAAGAAGATGCTAGTGGTCATGTTGATGATGATGGTATTGTTGCTCAAGAGGATGCTTACGCGGAGAATGAAGAGATTCATTACAATCTAATTGGTAACTTGGATGTCATTGTGCGGAAACAAGATATGGACCATACCCTCCCTTATAACCGTATGTGTCGGTATAACTCGGATGACGAGGTTCTGAAGGAAGAATTGGATGAGGATGGGATGACTGCACAAGAAAATGAAATCTACAAGAAGGTGACCGGCAAGGAGAGAGGGCCGCCGTTGTTTAGGTATGTGAGTCTTGCGGACAATCCGTTGTTGACAGTGGGCTGAGATTCGGGTTGTTTGAGCCAACACCGTGCCCCAAATTCAGTGATCCTCGGCCAGAAAATGAGGATGAGAATGCTCATTTGAAGAAAAGCATCAAGTTTGGTTCTTTGGTAGAGTTCAAGATATGGTTGTGTGACTATGCCATTAGGAACCATAAGCCGTTTGTTGTTGGTCATTCAAATCAAAAAGTTCGGTACACAGTCAAATGTGACCAAGAAGGTTGCAAATGGATGGTCCGCGGTAGAAAAATCAAAGAAACCGGGCAATGGGTGTTGAAGAGTCATGTTGGCACTCACACGTGCGTACCCCCGGACAAGGCCGACCAAAGCAAAGGACACCGTCAATCACGTCTGAGTATCTAGGATACAAATTGTTGAATCAAATAGCACATGATCTAACCGTGAAGGTCAAGTTTCTCATGACTTCGATTGAGGAACTATTCGAATACCCGGTCAAGTATGGGAAGGCATGGATGGCGAAGGCAAATGCTATTAGGATGTTGCATGGTGATTATGAGGCGGCATATAACATTCTGCCCAAGATGTTGGCAGCCATTGCTCATCGAAACCCCGGCATGCGCCATCGGGTGGAGTCAATTGACGGAGTGTTTCGTCGTGCCTTCTGGAGCTTTGGACAATGCATTGATGCATTCACGTATTGTCGCCCGGTCTTGTCTATAGATGGTACGTTCTTGACCGGCAAATACAAGGGCACATTGATGGTGGCGATGGCCCACTCTTCAAATGATAACGTGTTGCCGGTGGCATTTGCTTTGGTGCCTTCAGAGCACGATGATAATTGGGAGTGGTTCATGGGGCATGTGAGAACCAAGGTGATAGGCAAGCGAGAGGTATGCATTATATCGGATCGCCATCATGGGATTCTCAAAGCAATAGACGTTGATATTTCCGGTCTTCCAAAGCTTCAACACCGTTGGTGCATGAGACACTTTGTTGCAAACTTTACCGGGCATGCAAGAGCAAGGAGTTTTGTAAAGACCTTACCCTTGTTTGCGTTGCATTCAACACCGACACATTCAAAAGCCGATATGATAAACTCCTCAAGGCTTTGGAGAAGAACAAAGGGGGGAAAGAATTCTTGCTTAGGCATGAGCCGGATAAAGAAAAGTGGTCACACGCCTACGATGAAGGAGGTATGCGATATGGGGACATGACAAGCAACATGGTGGAATGCTTCAACAATGTGTTAAAGGGTGGCCGTTCCTTGCCGGTGACCGCAATACTCAAGTACACTTTCATCAAGATCAACGAGTACTTCCTAAAGCATTCTGAAAGCACGGCCAAGTGGATTGGCGAAAAGATGGACTATCCATTCAAGGTTCAGGATTGGCTGTTGCATCAAGCGCACAAGTCTTCCAAACAACAAGTGATCAAATATAATGAAAAAGAAATGATCTATCAAATCGATGAGCCCGGTGGGACAACAAGGGACGGTAGGTCTTATGGTGGAGTTGCTTATGAGGTGCACCTCAAAAACCGTTGGTGCCAGGGTGAGAGGCCACACAAGTATCATTGGCCTTGCTCGCATTTGATGACCGCAACACGGGCGAGAAACTTGCCCGTATCCGATGGCACAACGGTGCGGTTGCACGAGTTCACATTGGAACGAACAAGGTTGATGTGGGCGCCTCGGTTTAATCCTTTCCTTGATGCCTCACAGTGGCCTGAGTATGACGGGCCACACATTGTGCCAGATCCCGCACTCATGGTGCCTATGAGGGGAAGAAGAAGAAAGAAGAGATTCAGGAGTGACATGGATGATCTAGTTGGATACACCGGAATGAAGCAATTTGGTAGTGGTCATTTCATGGAGGCACCGGACAACAACAATTGTGGAGAATGCAACAACACATGACACAACATTAGGACATGCAAGAAACCTAGAACCAACATGGGCACTAGTCAAACACGTGGACGGAGGACTAGCCTTGGAGGAGGCCCTGGCCATGGAGGAAGGACTAGCCTTGGAGGGGGCCATGGCCGTGGAGGAAGGACTAGCCTTGGAGTGGGCCGTGGCCATGGATCCGGTGGTTCTAGGACACGTCGGGTTGATAGGGGAAGGCCTATCGATGTGTTGCTCAATCCGAATGGTTGAAATAATGTGAATGGTACTACTTTTAATATGTTAACGTGTTGATATATTTGCCTGTTTACATGTCAATGTGTTCATATTTTGACTTAACATCTTTAATTGTTGTAGGCATGGCTTCATCCGGTTCCATGACGAGGCCACTGTGTGCTAACCAAGAAGACATGCCGCACAAGTGGAAGGACGCATCTTTGGACAAGGTGAAGGAGAAAGATGTGAAGATTCCGCCATGTTGGTGTGGAGATGTTTGCAAGGTGAAGGAGTCCACCAACCGAAAGAAGTCATGGACGGAAGGAAGGAAGGAGATATTTTGTTTGCCCCAACTATGCTTATGATCGTGCGCTTCCAACTAACGCCTATGACCTTCCACCGGTATGCTAGAGAAGTAACATGTTACTCCAAAATGTGTGTCAACACTAACATCCATTTTATATGCAGTCACCGCCTCCTCTATGCAAGTACTTCACCTGGATAGATCATGAAGTGCCAAAAGATGTCCAAAAGGACCAATATGAAGATTGTCTTAGGCGCCAGCGGCTGTTCGAAGAAAGGTTTCAAAGAGGCTTGGAGGAAGAGTGTCGTCAGAAAGAGAGGATGGAACGGAAGCAACGCGAGGAGGAGAGGGCACGCCAAGCGAAGCTTGCTCGTGAGGAGGAGAGGATGATAACCCACAAGTATAGGGGATCGCAACAGTTTTCGAGGGTAGAGTATTCAACCCAAATTTATTGATTCGACACAAGGGGAGCCAAAGAATATTCTCAAGTATTAGCAGTTGAGTTGTCAATTGAACCACACCTAGAAAACTTAATATCTGCAGCAAAGTATTTAGTAGCAAAGTAGTATGGAAGTAATGGTAACGGTGGCAAAGGTAACAGTAGCAGTTTTGTAGTAATTGTAACAGTGGCAACAGAAAAGTAACTAAGCAGAGATCAATATGTGAAAAGCTCGTAGGCAATGGATCGGTGATGGATAATTATGTCGGATGCGATTCTTCATGCAACAGTTATAACATAGGGTGACACAGAACTAGCTCCAATTCATCAATGTAATGTAGGCATGTATTCCGAATATAGTCATACGTGCTTATGGAAAAGAACTTGCATGACAACTTTTGTCCTACCCTCCCCTGGCAGCAGGATCCTATTGGAAACTAAGGGATATTAAGGCCTCCTTTAAATAGAGTACCAGACCAAAGCATTAACACTTAGTGAATACATGAACTCCTCAAACTATGGTCATCACAGGGAGTGGTCCCGATTATTGTCACTTCGGGGTTACCAGATCATAACACATAGTAGGTGACTATTGACTTGCAAGATAGGATCAAGAACTCACATATATTCATGAAAACATAATAGGTTCAGATCTGAATTCATGGCACTCGGGCCCTACTGACAAGCTTTAAGCATAGCAAAGTCATAGCAACATCAATCTCAGAACATAATGGATAATAGGGATCAAACCCTAACAAAACTAACTCGATTACATGATAAATCTCATCCAACCCATCACCGTCCAGCAAGCCTACGATGGAATTACTCACGCACGGCGGTGAGCATCATGAAATTGGTGATGGAGGATGGTTGATGATGACGACGGCGATGGATTCCCCTCTCCGGAGCCCCCAACGGACTCCAAATCAGCCCTCCCGAGAGAGATTAGGGCTTGGCGGCGGCTTCGTATCGTAAAACGCGATGAATCCTTCTCTCTGATTTTTTTCTCACCGAACATGAATATATAGAGTTGGAGTTGACGTCGGTGGAGCCTCAGGGGGCCCACGAGACACGGGGGCGCGCCCCAGGGGGGCACTCCCTCCACCCTCGTGGACAGGGTGTGGACCCCCTGGTATTGATTCTTTCGCCAGTATTTTTTATATATTCCAAAAATATTCTCCGTGAAGTTTCAGGTCATTCCGAGAACTTTTATTTCTGCACAAAAATAACACCTTGGCAATTCTGCTGAAAACAGCGTCAAGCCGGGTTAGTTCCATTCAAATCATGCAAGTTAGAGTCCAAAACAAGGGCAAAAGTGTTTGGAAAAGTAGATACGATGGAGACGTATCAGAGGGCAAGAAAGCTTGCAAAAGCTCGCAAGGCACAAGAGGAGGATGAGGCACGTGACAAGAAGGGGAAATGGCCCCGTATGACTCAGTAAAGCCTTCGCTTCGGTGGACTCGTCATGTAACCGGATGAAGCCATGCCAAATTTATCATGAACTATGTAGTACTAAGGCAAGAAGCCATGTGTCGTGAACTTGTCGTGAATGAATTTGCCATTTGTTCTGCCCCTTCTATCGAATGTTAGAATGATATACCACTTCTATCCACTTCTATCAAATATTAGAATGATCATCTCGCAAGCACATACATAACTCAACTCAACATAGTTCATTACATCCACAAATAACACATGTTCAAACTAATTAAAACATGACCCGGTTCGGATGACATCGGTTGAAACTAATAGCTCAAGCTCAACGACACATTTTCTAAACAGGTAACATATTTCTCATACTTATCAGACGTTCAATTTGATCGTTACGCGCTTGATTACGCTTCAGTTGAAAGGCGGTGGATCCTGCCCAATGACCCAACACACCATTCGTTTCACGGAACCAGGCCCATGCAGCACGGCAGGCTGGATTCTCTGACACGCCTTGTTTGATTGCCCATCCTATGACCTGGCCGGGTTTCCTCAAAACCATCTCACGGAATTCTTCTTTGCTTGCAGTGAACGGAATCTCAATTGCCAAAGCGTGTCTGCAAGCATATTCCCGGTCTTGCAGCTCATCAAGCATCCTCTCTTTCTCGTTCACAAGCTTTCAGAAAGCTTTTTTCTCCTTAGCATTAGAAGGTTCCTCGATAATGTGATACTTGCTGAAATCCTTCATGGCCGCATTTGCCTCATCACAACTCTTCAACCATGCTTCACATTCCCTCTTCAAGCAATGGTGTCGCTCTGACATGACCTTCTCACACGCTATGTTCATAGTCATGGATCGAATTTCCATCCTACATGAATATACGGGTTTAAGATGACATAGACCAAAACACAAAATAAATTCAGTAGAGTATAACACTTGGTTACTTGATATGAAATACAACACCAAGTTCTTAATGAGTTCAAATGTTAAGGGTACACGTCATAGTAGTTCAAATGACGACCAAGCAAAGGGTACATGTCATTACAGTCCAAATGACAAAGATTACATAGCCTCATGCAATTCTATGTGGCGTACGGTCCCGGGTTGCAACAAATAACATCATTTCTTTCTTTGACCCATGCCCAACGAGAAGCCCGCTTCTCGTCCGACGAGAATGGTTGGCGAACTAACCAATCAATGACCTGGCCATGATTTCCCATGTCTATCTCAGCATATTCTCCCCTTGTCGCACACAATGCAATTTGCATTGCAAGATCACGCCTACAATTTTTTTCCGCCGTCTTGAGCTTTGTCATCTGCCTCTGCTTTTTTTGATAAAATTTTCGGAACGGTCATTATTGAAATAATAATGTGAAAAGGCCCTACACTCCGCATTCAATGCATCAATGGCTTCCATCCACAAGTTCATATTTTCCTCAATCAATTCGCGTTCATGGTTTGCCGCTGCCTCAGCAGAAGCTTCAAAGAAAACGAACGTGCCACCCTGCATTTCCAGAAGTTGCTATTAAAGTAAACTTAGGTTTAATTGCTTTCTTAAGCCTAACCCAACCCCAATTATCTACACTAATACTAGCACTAGATCTATGTACACAAACTATTCTATAAGCAATTCTAAGCACATCATACATAAGGAAATCACAAACATAACCCTAAATGGATCATATGAATTGATTTGACCACATGAGCTAGGGTTTGCAACCAAATGAGCAAATGCAAACTAAACAAAGATATCAACCAATCAAAATGAGGGGAAATGAGAGAGCTACCTTGGGTGATGAAAATGGTAAGAATCCACCGGAGAAATCTCAAACAAATCAGAGAGATTTGGGAGGCTCTTGTGCTTCAAAGAGAGAGGGGGGAGACTTGAGCTTGGTGGAGATGTGAGTAGTGTGTGGCCTGAATGAGTGGTTGAGGAGGGGGGGAGGAAATATCCAGCCCCTCCCCACCTTATCCACCACCCAGGACCCTACCGCCAGAGGAGCTGGCGATAGGCTTCAGTACCCTACCGCCAGAGCCCATGCCGATAGGCCCTTTTCCACGTCAGCATGTGCTGATGGCCGTCAGTCGCCGTCAAGGGGCCTACCGCCAGAACCAATGGCGGTAGGACATGCATACCTACCGCCACCCCCCTGCCTGTAGGCAAAAGGGTCAGATCCCGAAATATTTTCAAGCGGGGGTCAGATCCTGAATTTGTTAGCAAAAAGGATCAAAGCATGAAATTTTGCCGTAAAGGCATGAAGAAAAAAAAACATGACGGAAGGTGGTACGGTATTTTGTTCAGTTTCATTCACCACTCTGCAACAATGTTAAGTAGCGACTTGAACACTGGCCGAACTTCCTGTTTGCTTCATTCAGTTATATTTTGATTAAAATGTATTTGACCGGAACTTTCCATTCACCCATGGCGGTGCGCCTTTGACTCGCTCCAGTGCTTGTAGTCGTCGCTAGGTGATCTACGAACCTGGATGTAATTTTTATTTCTGTCGTTCTTTGTGCTATCTTGACTGTTGATGAATAGATTGAAAGTTTTTCCCCCAAAAAACTTATTGTGACTTTTATTGATATTGTGTTTAATTGTGCATATAGCTTCTCGCCAAAGTAAAGTGTGCATATAGATATAGGTGGACTTTGAATATGTCAAGAGTTAGAGCAACTCTAGCAGACCCCGCATCCCACCGGCCCGCAAAACGCGTTTGCAGTTCGTGCAAAACCGCTTTTGCGGGCCGGCACAGACGGCCATAGATGCAGACCCCTCAAACGGACCCGCTTAAAAGTATATTCGTGGAATATGCTTTTTTACGGGTCGGCTTCTGCGGGTTCTGCTCGGGCACCACCGCGACGACCCGCAAACAGAAAAACCGCAATTCTTGAATTTGACATAGGGTTTCACAAACAAGTTCAAATTCAAACAACATAACACAGTTTTACGCGCAAATAAAAGCCAAGTTCAGTACGGCAAACACAAAAGAGGCCGTGCAAAATTTTGCGCCCATGTGCGGCACCATCTTGGTCGATCTTTACTCCGCGCCATCGAGTCCATCTTGAAGTTCATCGCCACCACCGAATCCACCTCCGGCGCTTGTTCCAACTCCCGCACCGAAATCATCAACATTGCCACCATATGGAGCAGAGAAAACATCTCCTAAACTGTAGCACGCACCGGCCGACGCAACCATTCTCCTCTTCAAGATTTCTCTCCTTGCCATATCATGCCATGTTTTGGTGAGATCGTCCATGTCATTGCGGTTCATTGACATGATCTTGTTCTCTTCGGCGAGCAGCTTGGACATGGCTTTGTTTTCTGCAGCGCGTGCTCTTCTCTCCTCAATGGCAGCTTTGCGCAGCCCCTCTTCCTTGAGCAATTGCCACTTTTCTTGCTTCTCCTTTGCCTTCTTCTCGGCCAACTCTTTCTTGATCTCCAACAACTTCAACAACATCGACTCATTTGATTGCACCATGGCATCAATCTTCTCCCTCAAGCTTGATGCTTCTTGCTCTCTCTTCATGTTCTCCTTAGTCTTCTTGTCGCCATCGGGCTTGTGCAAATTTCTTGGGCCATCATCATCCTCATCTTCATCCATGTTTGTAAGTGAGACTCTCTTTGGTGGGGATTCTTTGTCGATCAACTTCCACTTCTCGCACTTTTGGAGCAACTCCCAACAATGCTCTAGTTTGAAGAATTTGCCTTCCGAAGCTTCCATGTCCTTATATCTATGTTGAGCAATCTTGTCCTACAAAATGTGAACAAAGTGACGCAATCATTTCCCATGATCATTTCCCATGATGCAAATATGATGATGCACAACTTGAACAAAGGCAAAACAAACTCACATAGTTGGACTCCACGGTGCCACTTGGAGGTGCATTGCGTACTTGCTCCAAGCAAGCTGCCCAACGACTGCACATTGGCTTGATATTCTCCCAACGCCCTTGAAGCGACCGAAATGTGCGTGGAGTCTATTGGGATGCTTTGCCATAATGCGGAAGTATTGATCTTCGATCCTTTGCCAATATCTCTTGGCGGTTTGAGAAGTACCCATGCATACATCAAGAGAGACCGCACTCCATGCTTTGATCAAAGCTTGATCTTCCAAGATCGTGTAATTCTTCGATCTTATGCTTTTCCCAGTTTTTGTTTGCGATTGCTCATACGCTTCCGCTTCGATCTCCTCCAATTCATCCTCACAACCATGATCATCCACGCCGCCCTCCGTTTCATTGTAGTCGAATGAGGCGAACGGGGCTTGATCAATGTCAACCGCGTTCGTGTCCAACAAGTTCACGAACTCGGTAGTTGCATTGTTTGAACCACCGCTATAGTGAACGATAACAAGTCGCGAGCTATCGAGAATAATGGCGAAAATGAGAGGAAATTGCCATGCCCGAAGACGCATACCTTCCGGCCATTTCGTCGAGCACCTCGCTTGCGGGGGGGGGGGCACCGTTGAACGGCATCGCCGGAGCACCTCTTTCTGGGATGGAGTGAGCGGATGAAGGAGGCGGATTCTTTGTAGCCGGAATCCTCTTCCTCTTGCCGCCGCCGGCCTTGGTGACCTTCTCCGCCGCCGTCCGAGATCGCGCAGCAGCCTTGGCGCCCGGAGCGCGGGCCCTAGCGGCGGGGGCAGCCGGATTCCCGCCCTGCACGACCATGTTGCCCTGCCACTTGCGGGCAGGCACAACATTTTCTTGGGCGACGGCGGCGGGGCCAGCATGGCCGGCGACGAGCTCCGCCTGAGGGGAAGGAGCGTGCGCGACCTCGAGGTGATGGGGGGCAGCAGGGGGTCGTCCATGGCGGCGAGGGATGGCCGGGGAGGAAGCACCGGAGCGTGCGGAGGTGGGGCAATGGTGGCGGAGGGTGGGGGAGCGGGAAAGGGCGCGCGGAAATGTCCCGCCCGCCAAATCTTGCTGCGGATAGGGGTTAAGCTCGGGTCGGCCTCCCAACCCATGAAACTAGAGGTTGGGGGAGAAGATTTGCCGCGCCCCGCAAAAATCTTTGCGGGCCGGGGCGGGATGCGGGGTCTGATCGGGCAGGTTTTCCCGCCCCGACCCTCACTTTGGCGGTTATTTTGCGGGCCGAGGCGGGATGCGGGGTTTGCTAGAGTTGCTCTTAGGCAATTGAAGTTGGAAGCATGTAGCCCAGTTATCTTCTACTATACTCCCTCTATATCAAAATATAAGACATTTTCGAGGACATGGGCGTTTGGTTCCTAGGTGTATCTACCCGCAATACGAAAAAATAGTAATTAAATAAAAATCAAAAAATTCAGAAAATATTTTTGAAATAAACTTGACATTCCATTGTACTTGTGAAACAGATTCCACAAAAAGAAATAAAACTCTTTGACTTCTTTAAAAAACAAATTTTCGACCAAAATAATGTGAATGGTGACCTAAAATAGCAAATATATTTTGTTCTTTTTGCCCTAAAGTGAACGTTGGTTTTTTATTCGTGAAAAATTATATACTAGTGCAAAAGAAATTCAAGTTTATTCTAAAAAACTTCTACATTTTTGTAATTATTAACTTTTTCCCATATGGGGTGTAGATACAACCAGGAATCAAAGTGTATTTCCCACTTTTTTTAGCTTAGAGTGAGCCTAAAAACGTTTTATATTTGATACAGAGTGAGTATATCTAAATAGTTAGACCCCACTACTGGATTTCTTTGTACGTGCATGCTTCGAACATCACCTCAATTATTAAAAATCATTCGAACGAAATTGTGTGACAGCAATAACTCGTGCATGTTCTCATAAGCCACTCTTTTGCATTAATTCATCCATGCAAACCATGTCATCCATCAAGTCATGCATACACTCATAATTTACTATTTTGGATTAACCTATCCATGCAAACCATGGCAATTCATCAAGCATGTATATCTTTTTTCCCCGTAGAGTCAACTCATGCATGTGAGTCCTAAGTTAAAAAACAATTGCCCTTTTTTGTGCGGTCACGGTGGTATATGTGTTGGTCGCTTAGAGAGAAAACCAATATCGTTCATGCTTCACATTTTTGTTGAAAGATGGCATTGCATAAAGTTTAATTATAAATTATTCTCTTTTTATAATAAAAAATTTCGCGTGCTTCCCAGATTTTAGTGTTTTCAAATATAAAGTGGGAACACTCATACATTTGTTATTTCATTAGTTTTAGTGGTTTTCAAGCATCTATTTATGCATCTTTTAACATGGTTTTTGTGGCAACGCCCGCGAGCCAATCTTGAAGGGGATTATATCTATACTTTAGCTATATGGGTAAGTCAATTTTCTAACTGTTCATTCTTTTATCAAGATCTGTGTTGGTCTTTTTCTTGTGTTGTTTCATGTCTTCTTAGGCTTATCTTTAAATTGCGCCTGTTTGTGATAAGTCCATTTTTTCTTAGGATCAATTTTTGACATGCCCCTGTTTGGGGTAAGTTGATTTTCCTTCTGGTCTTGAAGCCCGTTACACATTGCCTAATTTTTTGTTTGTATGTCTTTCTGTTTTTTCTTTTTTCTTTTTAGTTGCTTTCTCTTTTATATACATGGTTATTTTTGGCATGTTGGATGAGTAAAAATGTACACACACGACGTGAGTACTGTACAATATTTGTGTAAATTATATTAGAGTGTGAAAATTACACTATTATATGCTTATTCTTTGCATATTTCAAAGTGTAATTTTAATGCAAAGTTGTGTGCAAGTTTTTTAAGTATTTATTTTAATTTCACTTCTTCTTAAAGGGTACCAATGCCACTAGTTCATCCATTCTTAGAAAACATCACTATTTTATTTTATTTTAGATTTTATTTCATTTTCCTTCTTCTTCAAGGTAATACCAATGTCACTAATTCATTCATTCTTAATAAACTTTCTTTTGTGAAATTTCAGTATTATATTATATGTTTATTCTTGCATACTATAAAAACACAATTTCTATGTAAATTATATGCAAATTTTCTCATTATTCTATTTTTTATTTTCTTTTTTCTTAAAGGGTAATACCAATGCCATTAATTCATTCTACCTTAAAAACTTCATCATTTTGATTTTTTTTAATTTTTATGTGTTTTTATTTATTTATTACTTAAAGAGTAATGACAATGCCACTAATTCATTCCTTCTTATGAAAGTTCTTTGTGTGAAAATTACACTATAATATGCTTGCACGTTCCTATGATAAAAAGGGTGCAGTTTCTATGTAAATTATGTGTTAATTTTGTCATTATTTGTTTTATTTTTATTATCATTTTACTTAAAGAGAAATACCAATGCCACTAATTCATTCTTCATTAAAAACTTTATCTATTCTGATTTTATTTTATATTTCATTTCCTTTCTTCCTTTAGGGGCAATGCCACTGTCACTAATTCATTTATTCTTAGGAAACTTCGTTCTGCGAAAATTTACTATTATATGTGTATTTGAATATTACAAAAAAAATATGTATAAATTATGCAAATTTCAACATTATTTATTTTATTTTTCTTCTTAAATGGTAATACCAATCCTATTAATACATTCTTCCTTAGGTAATATCATTATTTTGATTTTGTTTTAGTTGTTGTTTTATTTTCTTTCTTCTTTAAGGATAATGCCAATGCCACTAGTTATTTACTTCTTCGAAACTTATTTTTTGAATTTTTTTCCCTATTAGATGTTGATTCTTGCATTTTTTAAAAAGCACAATTTTTGTGTATTGTGTGCAAATTTTTAAATTTCCATTTTAGATTTTTTTTCCAAGATCTTTTTTCTTCTAGGGAAATACCAATGCCACTAATTCATTCTTCCTTCAAAAATCTTTAGGTTTTAAAAATTTCCTTCCTTCTTAAAGGGTAATAATAAAACCACTAATTCTTTCTTTCTTCGAAAATTTCATTATTTTGATTGTTTTCGTTTTTATTTCAGTTCCTTTCTTCTTTAATGGTAATTGCAATGTCACTAGTCCATTACTTCTTTGAAAACTCCTTATTTGTGAAATTTTCACTATTATATGCTTGTTCTTGCATATGATAAGAAGGCAAGTTCTGTGTAAATTGTGTGCATATTTGTCATTATTAGTTTTATTATTTTCCAGTTTTTTTTCTTTAATGGTAATACTAATGATATTAATTCATTCTTTTTCATAAACTTCATTTTTAGTTTTTTTCTTTCTTCTTAAATGGTAATACAAAAACCACTAATTCATTTTTTTCTAGAAAACTTCATTATTTTAATTTTTTAAATGGTGGTACCAATGCCACTAATTCATTCCTTTTTACAAAACTTTATTTTGCAAAAACTCCACTATTATATGTTTATTTGTGCATACCATGAGAAAACGCAATTTAGGTGCAAACAGTGTGCAATTGTTTCACTATTATACGCTTATTTTTGTATATATTATAAAAAGGCACAATTTCTGTATAGAATATGTGCTAATTTTTTATTAGGAAAAAGTCCATTTTAAACCTTGAATTCGTAGACGTCCGACGAATCAAACCCCGAAGTCGAAATCACCGTCGTTCGGGCCCCAAACTAATTAATCCCGGTCCAAATCAAACCTAAGTGTTGTTTTAGCCCCAAAAACGCTGCGTGGCTAGGATTGCTAGGTAGGTGGGCCATGTTATAACTGGAACGCGCGAGGGGTGAATAGCAAATTGATTGGGGAATTGGGGGAGAAACTAGGGTTAGGTAGCGTCGGCGGCGATTCCTGAGCGGGGCGGCAGCGGAGGAGATTTCGCAGGGGCAGCGGCTGCGTCGAGGGCAATGTTGTGGTCTTCGGGTGGTTCGAGTGCTCCCAGCTTCCGTCAAGCCGCCGGAAGGAGAGGGGAGGAATCAAGGTTCCCGGTGCCGTACCAGGAGAACCCGATGGCGTATGAGCCAGAGAAGCTCTGCTGGTGCAGCCCGCATCGGAAGGCGCCAAGGTGGAACTCGTGGAGCCTTCAGAACCCAGGCAGGAGGTACTACGCCTGCGTGGATGCCATGGTGAGCTTCATGTTGGGGTTTATTTTATGTTCATTTGTTCTTCTCCCCTCTCATTGATTTCTGTTGTTACAATTGACCAGCATGGTGGTTGTGAATTTGTGCAATGGCATGATGATCCTTTGCCAAAGTTTTGGAGTGATTTGATTGGAGATTTGTGAGATGAAGTGCATAGGCTGAGAGGTCAAGGAAGTGCTGCTGTGTTTGAAGATCCCACTGCAGTTGTGGCTCTGCCTAAAGCTGAAACAGGAGGAATGGGCATGTCTATGTCTCTGCAACATCAGTTGAAGCAGAAAAATGCAGAGATAGATGCACTGAAGGGGAAATATCAGAATGTTGTCATGCTTTTTGTTCTCTTTGTGGTAGGTTTAGTTGCAGGGAAGATGCTACTGCATTAAGATTTGCAAGTGTTAGTTGTATGCAATGTAGTACTGGTTTAGGATTTAGAATGGAGTGATCTTTTGGGCACTGAAGATGCAAGTTGTATGCTTTGTTTAAAGTGGAAGTTGTATGCATGCACTATTTGGAATCAATAAAAGTGGAAGTGCAAGTTGTGTTCTGCCATCATTTTGTACCTCTGAAATGGAAGATGATGAAGATTGTAAGATAATGCATATATGTTTGCAATCTTTACTGGCAATTTAATACAACAAAACTGTAGCACTAAAATCTTTGCTTGCTGGCAATTTAATACCACTAAAGTGGAAGATGATGCAAGTTATAAGATAATTCCAATGCAGATTGTAAGACAAAGCACTAGATAGCATTGTCAATATTCAGGATGGCATTTAGTAACACTGCTAGCAATTAAATAACAAGGAAATGCAACTGATAATAGCAAGGTCATCCAGACCAAGTTAAATTCACATAAACTGGGTTTGAAACAAGTCATAATCCCACACATACATGACCACTAGTTTGAGCCATGAATAAAAGATAAGTTCGCAACATTACATCAGAAATGTTTTGGAACATTGCAACTTGAACAAAAGAACTAGATGCAGCCCTTCTTCCCCTCTTAGCTCCAGATCCTAGTAGTTTCCACTACAAGTGAAATATTTGAAGCTTGGCATTAATGATGCAGGCCTTCTTCCCCTCTTAGCTCCAGATCCCGTCCTTGTGGAAGTAGATGCTCCAGGGGCAGCAGATGATCCAACTTCAGTAGTTGCAGTTCTTTTTCTTGGAGGCTTAAACCTGTTGGAACTTGTACCAGTTGATGGACCTGGTGGTACTAAACTTGCTGCTGTTGGTGGAGCAGATGCAGAGGCAGATGCACTTCCTTTGGCTTGCTGCAAATTCAGGACAAATATGCAATAAGTTCCAACAAAAGACTAATAAGCAGGATAAATATGCAACATGCAATAAGTACATGACAACAACAAATACCTCAGTTGGGTTCTTTTTCTTGCTAGTTCTAGCAAGATGTGCATTCTTTTTCTTGCCTCTCTCTGGGTTCTGTTTACATCCTGATTTGTTGTGTCCAGGGTTACCACATAATGAGCATTTGATAATTGTGCCATGCTTGCTCATTTTCTTCCCCTTAGGTTGCTCAGTTTCTTCTCTTCTCCTATCATTGTTTTTAGGCCTTCCTTTTTTATTTTATTTTCCTGGCAACCTAACATATTCAGGAGGCACTGGCCTAGGATCGGGTGACACTGTCCACATCTCTTCACCCTCCACTGGCTGCAAGCAATGCTCATAGATTTTATTGAACACTTCAACAAAGTAGCAAGGAGCAATAAAATCTTCAATATTTTTGTTGCACTTGTAGATGGCACTAATTGCATGGTGACAAGGAAGCCCTACCAGCTGGAAGTACCCACAAGACCATGTCCATTTATCCAGGTCCACAGTGTACTGCCTTCCTCCTCCATTCACTTGCTTCACTTCAAATCCATTTTCTCCATTCCAGAGCACCTCAAGATATTGTGTTCTAGCAATACTTTTCTTGAGCTTCTTAAAAATAGCAGGGCATATTTTTCCTCTAATGTTGGCACCTTTCTCTCTTTGTTCCTGAATTCTCACTAGTATTTTCTTCCTAATTTTTTCATTCATAGAAATAATAGGATAAAACCTAGCATCAACTATAGCATGGTTGAATGACTCACAAAGGTTGTTGTCAACTGACTCACAATTTGAACCAACTGGGAAAAAGCCCTTGCCCAGTGCACTGGCTCAGTTCTCATGATGTCTTTAGCCCCTTCAGGAGTGACCTATGCAAGCTTGGCCTTGTAATAGTTGAAATCTTGTCTATTGGAAGCCTTAGCAACTGCCCATAATTTCTTTTGCCACTCATGATCTCTATGTTTCTTCCTCCAATTAGCATAAATGTGCCTAGCACACATCCTATACTCTACAGCAGACAGGTAATCATTCACTGCATTTGTCAAGCCCTTCTGCTGATCAGAAATAATAACCCAACCAGCTCCATTATTGTTTATTTCGAAGTCCTTAATGATCAGCCCAACAAACCACTTCCATGTTATATTAGTTTCATTCTCAACTACAGCCCAGGCTAGTGGATACATCTGATTATTTGCATCTCTACCCATGGCACACAATAGCACACCCTTCACTGCACCTTTAAAGAAACAACCATGAAGGCCTATTAATTTTTTGCAACCAGCCTTGAATCCTTGCTTCACTGCATTAAAGCACACATAGAAGCTCTGGAATGCACTTTCCTCCATGTTGGTTGGATCCATGCAAACAACAACTGTGCTTCCAGGGTTGCTCCTTAGTAGCTCAAGTTGGTAGTCAAACACTCTAGTGTATTCATTGTTCATTCCACGCAATAATTTATCCATGACAATTCTTTTTGCATGATTGCACTTTGAAGTGGAGACATCAGCAAACATATCTTGCAAAACAGTTGCTTTCATGCTCTCAATTTTCCACATAGGGTTTGCCAATATGAAGTGCTCATACCTCTGTGCAATCACCTTTGCAGTAACCAACTTGTTGCATCTGTTCTGTGCACATTGGTGATCATCATTATATGTTATGACTTGGAATCTTGAAGTTCTTGATCTCTTGCCTGCATATATAAGCCATGGGCAGCCAGGCCATCCACACTTTGCCCTTACTCTATCACTCTCAGATTTCATGAACTTGATGCTCCTCTTTGTTACTAGTCCATATCTTCTCAAAGCTTTGCACAACTAATTCTTGCTTCTAAAAACCATGGTTAAAGCAAAATGTGGTACTTCACTTTCAGTGTTGTATCTTGGGAATGTACTCTTCCTCTTCCTTATATGAGCATCTGAATCTTCATCATAGTTGTAGTCCTCATCAGATGAATCATAATTCCAATCCATTTCTTCTCTTTCAATTTGCTCCTCCATGTTGGCAATCGAATCAATTGGCACTGGCCCTGTAGCATCCCTTCGTATCCAGCTCTTGGAGTCCCTCATCCTTTTCTTAAACTTCCTAGCATGTCTCCTGAGCTCCACAACTTCTGGATCCTCCCCACATTCATCAGGATGTCCAATGTATTCAGTGTCATTGTCTGAGTCTGAAATTTGATTGCCACTGTCAACATTTGCAGCTATCACCATTTGGTTATTGACATGCCCTGAAGCCTAAGGTTCAGAAGCACAGGCTGCTGCAGGTTGACTTGGATCCAAAACCTGAGAAAAAACTCCTTCCATGCCTGCCATTTCATCCACATCATTATCAACATCTACTTCTCTTGTATTGCTTCTTCTCTGCTTCAAGGGGCTGCAAATTCTTTGTGTGATCACGCCAGTTTCATTAGGAATGAGCACATCAGTGTCAGACTCTGCAGCTTCAACAGCAGTTATAACTGCATCTTCAGCATCAATAGTTATAACTGCATCAGGTTCATCAGCAGTTATAACTGCATCTAGTTCATCATCACTCTGTTCCATGATTTCATCCTCAAAGTCACTCCCACTGCTGTTGTCATTACTATCTTCCTCTCCATGATACTCCACATACACATCAGCAACTCCTCCAACACAAATGTAGTCAGCCAACTTCACACACCAACTGTCATCATTAAGGAACACCAAGCCATTGATAAGCTCTTTTCTAGGAAGCAGAAAATACAACTTCATCAATTCCATCAATTGACTATGATCTTTTCGATAACCTCTGAATTCCTGCAGAGACAATTTATCCCTCTCAATCTCTGACATTGCTTGTTCTCCCCCAACATAGTCCAAATTTGGACCAATGCGGATGAACTTCCCTCCAATATGAAATCGAACGTTCAAAATCTCACTTGGGTCCATGATTTCATTGAAAAAACATACACCGTGATCAAAATAAAGCATAGCAACCTATTCCCTTCACAAAAAATCAAGCTTTTTGCGTCACCCAAATCGTCCCAAAATTTGCCGCTTAAACCCTAACCCTAATGCTGCAACTACTCTAAACTATGAATAACAAGGGAGGAGGTCATCCAGGACATCACCTTCTTCTTCGACGCGTCGTCGCGTTGTCACGATCGTCATAGAGGTGGCGATCAACCGTCGGTCTCCACTGCTGTCGCTAGACAAGGAGGAATGCAGGGGGACACGGAGAGAACGGAGCGAAATGACGGGCCAAACTGGGCCGGCCCACTAATATCGACTTAGGCGCGCACCGAACGACCCATCCCGGCCATCCCATTGCCACGTCGGCAATCCCCGTTTGGGAAACGACACTAAGGTTTTATTTGGACCGGGATTAGTTAGTTTGAGGTCCGAACGACAGGGATTTCGACTTTAGGGTTTGATTCACTGGACACCTACGAAATCAAGGTTTAAAATGGACTTTTTCCCTTTTTACTGTATGATTTTTTTTCTAAAACGAGTTTCTATCGCAATTTCTATGTGCTTGACTGAAACGATATTGGGGTCAATCAACTGACCCAAAATTCATTTTTAGCCGATCGACCTGTAGCCCATCCCTTATAGATTGCTCTCATGTGGAAATGGCTGCCCTTCAGATTAGTGGATTTCCATGATACGGGTAGTCCGCCACACACGCTAGAAAAGTGGTGATCTAGCAGTATGTCTGAAGGCCGAAAAGTAGAAAGGAAGAAATGGAATCCGATCGAGAGTAAGCGAGCGTCAACGATTCGAAGATACCAAAAGCCGAGTTGGCTGGTAGTGCGGAGCTTTGGAATGGTGATGTGAGCAGACGATGCCCACTGAACTGATACCACGACGACGACGGCGATGAAGCTGCGTGTGTTTCCCATGTGTTTGTAGGCATGGAAGCTGGGGTAAGTCGCATTTCCTATTGGTCTTGAAGCCCGTTACACATTGCCTAAAATTTTTTGTATGTCTTTTTGTTTTTTGCTTTTCATTTTTTAGTTGCTTTCTCTTTTATATGCATGGCCATTTTTGGCATGTTGGATGAGTAAAAATGTACACACGTGGCTTGAGTACTATATAATATGTGTGTAACTTACACTAGAGTGTGAAAATTACACTATTATACGCTTATCCTTTGCATATTTAAAAAGTGTACTTGTAACGCAAAGTTGTGTGCAAGTTTATTAAGTATTTATTTTAATTGCATTTGTTCTTAAAGGGTAATACCAGTGACACTAGTTCATCCATTCTTAGAAAACTTCACCATTTATTTTATTTTAGATTTCATTTAATTTTCCTTTTTTTTGAAGGTAATACCAATGCCACTAATTCATTCATTCTTAGTAAACTTCCTTTTGCGAAATTTCAGTATTATATTATATGTTTATTCTTCAAAAACACAATTTCTATGTAAATTATATCTATATTTTCTCCTTATTTTATTTTTCTTAAAGGGTAATACCAATACCATTAATTCATTTTTCCTTAAAAACTTCATCATTTTGATTTTAGTTTTAATTTATTATTTCTTTTTCTTTTTTACTTAAAGAGTAATGCCAATGCCACTAATTCATTCCTTCTTATGAAACTTCTTTCTGTGAAAATTGCACTATTATATGCTTGCACTTTCTTGATAAAAAGGGTGCAATTTCTATGTAAATTTTGTCATTATTTGGTTTATTTTTATTATCATTTTTCTTCAAGGGTAATACCAATATCACTAATTCATTCTTCATTAAAACTTTATTATTTTGATTTTGTTTCAGTTTATATTTCATTTTCTTCTTCCTTTAGGGGCACTATCAATGCTACTAATTCATTTCTTCTTAGGAAACTTCTTTCTACAAAAATTTACTATTATATGTGTATTTGAATATTACAAAAAAGAATATTTTCTATATAAATTATGTAAATTTTGTCATTATTTGTGTTTTTTTCTTAAACAGTATGATCAATGCTATTAATTCATGCTTTCTTAGTAAAGATCATTATTTCGATTTTGTTTTAGTTATTGTTTTATTTTCTTTCTTCTTTAATGGTAATACCAATGCCACTAGTTATTTACTTCTTTGAAACTTAATTTTTGTGGAAATTTCACTATTGTATGCTTATTCTTGCATATTTTTAAAAGCAAAATTTTTCTGTATTGTGTGCAAATTTTGTCATTTTTCATTTTAGATCTTTTTTCAGCTGCTGTTTTCTTCTAGGGCAATACCAATGCCACTAATTCATTCTTCTTTAGAATTTTTTTAGGTTTCTTAATTTTCCTTTCTTCTTAAAGGGTAATACCAAAGCCACTAATTCTTTCTTTCTTAGAAAATTTCATTATTTTGATTTTGTTTTAGTTTTTATTTCATTTCCTTTCTTTTTAAATGGTAATTGCAATGTCACTAGTCCATTCCTTGTTCGAAAACTTCTTATTTGTGAAAATTCCACTATTATCTGCTTGTTCTTGCATATGATAAGAAGGCAAGTTCTGTGTAAATTGTGTGCATATTTTGTCATTATATGTTTTATTATTTTTCATTTTATTTTTTAATGGTAATACTAATGATATTAAATCATTCTTTTTTGAAACTTCATTTTTATTTTTTTATTTCTTCTTAAATGGTAATACAAAACTACCAATTCATTCTTTTTTAGAAAACTTCATTTTTTTTTATTTTTGAAATGGTAGTACCAATGCCACTAATTCATTCCTTTTTAGAAAACTTCATTTTGTGAAAACTGCACTATTATATCTTTATTTGTGCATACTATGAAAAAGCACAATTTAGGTGCAAACTGTGTGCAATTTTTCACTATTATATGCTTATTTTTGTGTATACTATAAAAAAGCACAATTTCTGTGTAAAATATGTGTTAATTTTTTTAGAGGAAAAGGGCTCAAAGCCCTGGCTCCATTTGCATTGATCAAACGAAGCGAGCATACATAGTATTCAATCCTGTTACAAGCACGCGCGGGGGGGGGGGGGGGGGGCAACAGCCAACACGCTGCCCCAGCAAAAAGCAAAAAACAGCACCAACGAACGATGCTACAACAACTATGAGGAACAGTCTAAGCCTGAAAAGTTCTCCAAATACAAGAACAAACGGACATATCAGATCCGAAACAGAGCCCAAAGACTCAAGGAATCAATTGATCTCGCTCTGTAGCACGGTTGTTCGGCGCCTTAGAGCACTTCAGGAGTCCTAGCCAGGGTCCGGCCAGAGCAACGAGGGGGGGGGAGCCCGCGTTACCTGTTCCAGCTTCATCACCATCTGCAACATTCTTTCTTTGACAGGGCCAGAGCATCACACCACCCAGCTGGCCACCGTGGCAGCAGTCTTCCTCCATAGAATCTGCATACCGCGCCAGGGAACATGATTGAAACAAATGTCGTTACGATATCTCCACAGAGTCCATAAAACAGTAGAATGAAGTATACAATCTGCTGGGTTGTTTTTGTTTTTGAACCACCAATCTAGCATGTCATCGAGGGAAAACCCAGCACGCTTATTGGATATGTCAAAAACCACTCTCCAGAGCTCTATCGAAACGACACAACCAAAAAATAAATGATCTACAGATTCAAATTCACTACAGAAAAGACAGGTGGGATCTTCCACATGCTGTCTTTTTTGTAAGTTATCTCTAGTCAATAATTTGTTCTTAACCAATAGCCAGAGAAAAATCTGCTCAGGGGGACATTAAAATTCCAGACAACTGGAAGGTTGCCTGGCAGCACACTCCTGAAATTGATGAAATTATAAAAGGATTTCACAGTGTAGATACCCTTGGGATCATAATTCCAGAGAACAGTATCTTCCCTGTCATCCAACACCACCTTTTTGATAATACTAAATAACTCATTCCAATAAGCTAGCATATCTTGAGTAAAGCATCTCCTAAAGTTAATTTTGAGATTAGTACCATCCCACACTTCACTAATGGAAATGTTGTGGTCATTGGCAATAGTATATAAGTCCCAATACTGGGTAGCAAGAGTGGAAGAACCAATCCACTGGTCTTCCCAGAATCTAACACTCTTTCCATTACCAATATTCTAGGAATATCCAATCCTGGCAGCTTTAGCAGCCCACAGTACCCCCTTCCAAAAAGGGGAAGCACCATTATCAGGGCATGCAAAAATATTGGGACAACAAGTTCTATATTTGGCATCAATAATTTGCTTCCAAATCTTACCCTCATCCAAGAAATATCTCTTAATCCAGGAAGCTAACAGGCAAAGATTCATGTCAGCTATATTAGGTATGCTAAGGCCACCATGCTGTTTTTAGGGTCACACTACCCCATGCAACAAGGTGATATTTATGATGCCCCTCATAGTCATCCCAGAAACAGTGGGCTAGCTGAGAATTAATCAACTTTATAGCCCATTTGGGGAATTTAATAATTCCCATAAGGTAACCAGGAATACTAGCTAAACAAGTTTTAACAAGAGTGAGCCTCTTGCCAGAAGAGAGCAATCTACCTCTCCATCCAGCCCCTTTTTTGATGATTTATCAACAGTAGGCTGCAACTCACTCTTCTTGAGTTTTCTATGATGGAGAGGAGCCCCTAAGTATTTAATGGGGAAGTCCCCTAATTTGCAACCAATAATTTGAGCAAATATATTAGCATCATCGCTATTGATATTAATGGGAACCAGGTCACATTTCTGAAAATTAATCCTCATCCCAGATAACTGCTCAAAACAGGAAAGTATCCATTTAAGATTTCTAGCATGTGATAAGTTGTTGCTCAGGAAAAGAAGCGTGTCATCAGCATACTGCATACTAATGATGACAACTGGATTAGCACTAGGAAACAGACCTTCCAGTATATTATTTCTGGAGGCTTTAACAAGAATTCTAGTAAAGACATCTGCTACTAGGTTGAAGAGCAGAGGGGAATAAGGGTCCCCTTGTCTGACCCCCTTGCCAGCAATAAAGAAATCACTTCTGTTGTTGTTAATTCTAACTCCAACAGAGCCTTTAAGCAAGAGAGATTGTACTTTCTTCATCCATTTACTACTGAAACCCCTCTTATGCATCATGTCCAACAGGAATTCTCTGTTGATCATGTCATTAGCTTTTTCATAGTCCAATTTAAACACAAAACCAGACTATTTGCTGGAGTGCACCGAGTGTATAATCTCATGTGCTGTGATAATAGTCTCAGCAATATATCTGCATTTTATGAAGGTTGTCTGATTCAAGGAAATTAAAACATTGCAAATTGGGCCAAACTTATTAGTGGCACATTTAGCAAATATTTTAAAACTGTAATTAATCATTGCAAGAGGTCTAAATTCTCCATTCTAATGGCATCAGCCTCTTTAGGGACTAAAGTTAATAAGGAGTTCAATCTAAATAAGTCCATATCACCCTTCTCCCAATCATTAAATAAGGCAAACATGTCACCTTTAATAAGGTCCCAAAATTGCTGGTAAAATAAAAAAGGAAAGCCATCTGGCCCAGGAGCTCCTTCAGCATAAGAGCCAAAGACAGCCTCCTTGATTTCCTGCTCAGTAAAGGGGGCATCTAAGATACTATTATGAGCATCAGTGACCCTATCGCCATCTTCCCAAAAGTCATCTTTCAGGTTGATATTTATTTTATCTTGGAAGCCAAAAAGATTTTTGTAATAGCTAACAGCAATTCTCATAATACCTTAAGGATCAGAGACAGTACCTTCATCTCCTTCCAGCACCATGATCTGTTTTTCCTCCTCTTCTGGTTAGCTATAGCTTTGAAGTAGCCAACATTTAGGTCTCCTTCCAATATGTCTCTCTCTCTGGATCTCTGCCTGGCCTTGATTTCTTCCTTTTTCCAGATATCCTCCAGTTCACCTGCAATTTTTTTGATTCTTCTGTTAGTGTTAGGAGATGGATGGTTAGATTCAGAAATAATATCCATGCAGTTATACTCAGCCACCAGAGCTTGTTTATGTCTGTTCTGCTCTGCCTCATAGTTGGCCATCCACCCTTTAATGGCTTTTCTGGAATTCCTAATCTTAAAATGCCAAATGTCTATAACCTTTTTGAAAGGGCATTTGGCAGTCCAAGCTTTGTGAACAACCTCTCTAAACCCTTCAACCTCAAGGCACCATTTTTCAAATCTGAATTTTTTTCCTTGGGGATGGAGAAAGCACAGGTGTTAACCACCAAAGGAGTGTGATCACTCCCTAGCCTAGGGAGAGCTCTAAGGTGGACACCTAGGAAAAGAGAGGCCCAATAAGTGGACATGAAGACTCTATCTATAGTAGCCATCACTATATTGTCCTGATTGTTGCCCCAATTGTATTTCCTCCCATTAATATTAAGCTCTAACAAGCCAAATTTATTAATCCAATCATTAAAGAGATCAGCCCAGTGTTCATTAATAGCACCAGTGCTCTTATCACTAGCCTCTATAATAAGATTGAAATCACCACCAACTAGGGTGGGGCCATTCCAA
This sequence comes from Triticum aestivum, assembly GCF_018294505.1. Lineage (NCBI taxonomy): Eukaryota > Viridiplantae > Streptophyta > Magnoliopsida > Poales > Poaceae > Triticum > Triticum aestivum. Next base: position 479,056,251 of record NC_057799.1, read on the forward strand.
CCTGTCAACAGGTTGTGAAGTTCAGTAATGAAATCCAATTTAAACTGCTCATAGCCAGAACCATAAACAAAAACTAATCTCCACATGGAGTGGTCCTGTTTATTCTTGAGCAAGCAAGAAATACTATAAGTGTGGAGATCACATTGAACAAAGTCAAAGAGATCCACATTAACCCCAACCAAAATGCCTCCTGCAGTGTTATTTGCACGGAGCCATTTCCATTGGAAATGAGAGCTGGGATCAAAGACTTCAAGTTGTAAAATAGTAAAGTCTTCTTTCTTGGTCTTAGAAATACAAATAAAATCAGGACTATCGGCTCTAATGAGCTCTTTCAATTTGTCATTTTAATAGGGCCATTCAGACCTCTAATATTCCAAAAAAATACCTATCATTTAATAGCAAAATAAATTTTCCTTCTACCTCTACATGATTTAGAATTTCTAACCTCAATCCATGGTGAGTCTGGTTCAGGATCCACATTCATATGTGTCACCTCCTCAGACTCTGTATTAGCCCAAGGCTTGGGAACCGAACTATTAAATTCCTCACCAGTAATATCTATACTAGGAGACAAGAAGACAACAGGATTTTCAGAATTAAATTTATCAAGTCTATCTAGCTCAATTTGCTTAATAATGGATATATTATCTCTGATACTATCACTACTAAGACCCATGTTAATACCTGAGCAATCTACAGTTTTAATAAGGAGAGAATCATCCAGGCAAGCAAAAGAGTTTTGAGTACCTTTTCTTATAATAGGCACTTCCAGACTTTTAACATGTTTCAGTTCCTAAGCTTTTTGAAGTGCAGGTTTTCCATCTCTCTTGTTCCTGGTGCTAACCCTGGAGGCCACCAAAGGCCCCCATTTCTGTTAGTGCTAAGGCTCTTCTGAGAAATAGGTTTGCTCATATCAGCAGCAGCATCAAATTGTTCCAGGAGGGGGCCACCTATGTTTTCATTGGGCTTCTTCTTCACTATCTCAAGGTAACTTTTGGTCATAGGGGCACCCAGAATCTTGGAGAAAACAGAAACTTCCATATTGAATCTAGGAACAGGAGTGGAGCACTTCTGGATAGACTTGGCTCCAGTTGACCTAGCAACTGGAGGCTTGTCCTTGATATTGGTGTTACTATTTCCAGTGTCCATATCCTCTCCCAGCAGGTCATCTTCACTTGTATCAAACTCATCTTCAGTATGCTTTTTCTGAGAGTGGTTGTTGTCATCAGGGCCTGGAGGAATATCAGAATCATGTTCACTTGCTAACTCAGTCTCCACAGAAAACTTCAGCAAGTAAAGTTCATGGTGGATATCCACCACCCTATCTTTGGGGATTTTAGTTGAGTCTCTCACAGCCACCTGGATCCTCACCTTCTCATAGAAGCTTCTAAAGATGGTGTGCCAGTCAACATTAACCAGGACACCAAACATAGTTGCCACTTGTGTGATAATGTACCAAAATATATATCCACTTGGGAGGCAGTCCCTCAATCACAATCCAGGTTTCTTCTAGGGAGTCATAGGCTGGCATTTCTCCATTCCAATCACTAAAGGAGATAGTCACTCCTTCTTTTTTCAGATTGATGGAGGGGTACTCTACCAAATCCTTGATCTTCTTGTTTGGGGGGAACCTGACAATGAATTTTTCTCATCATATCTCCTGATCTGCCAGGGCCAATTGGTTTTCCACATATTAGAGAAGCATTGCCCCAGCTCTTTCTCAGAAATCCCTCCCTTTTCAACTAAAACTAAACCAACATTCCCAAAGTTCAGCCACTCACAGTCTTCCTTGCCACCAATTTCAATGTGAAAAAAAATCCAAGGCCATTACTGGCACTTCCCCAATACATGGTAGCAGGATAGGACTTGTACCAGGTAGGGCAAGTATCCATGTGGTGACCAGGAGTCTTGCAGATGAAACAGACTTTTGGGGTGGGGCACATACCCACAAAATGTCCAGGAAGCCCACAATTATAGCAACTCGCACCAATGAACTTGGGATCAACATTGAAGGAGGAGGAGTCATCGCTTGGAGAAGTAGTCTGGGCAACAACATGTTTGTTTCTTTGATTTCTTTTTTTCTTGTTCTTGCTGTAGTCCGGCTGACTGCTCTGGATACTCCCCCAGTAGATGATCCACTCCCTCCATATTGTGCTTGTTGCATCTGAGGATTAAAAGACTGAGGGAAAACCTGAGCAGGAGGCAAATACTGGAAAGGGAATTGTGTCTGGTTCGTCCATTGATGCATCCGCGGATTCCACCCCCCTGACAGCCAGCATACATCTGTCCACCTGTATGCAACATAGCTGGGGCAGAACCAAGAGGGAACAGCGGCGGCTTTGCAAAAATCGACATGTGTGGGTGTGGGGCTTGAGCAGGTTGTGGAACCAGTGGCTGCGGCACACGAGCCTCCCGCCCCGTCGGAGTGGGAGTAGGTGGATGGCCATTGCGCCCCCTTCCAGAGCCGTACCTCCCCCACGGCTGCTGGCATATCTCCCTCCACCAGCCATTTTGACGATGGAAGCAAAGGGGATCTTACCCGATTTCCTTGCCCAGTAGTCGCGGGAGAAGCTGAAGAATTTTGGAGTAGGCAGGCGATCAGATTTTCCAACTGGGTAGCAATCAGCTTCAGCAAAGTCTCCGGAGGCAAATTTTTCTTTCCTTGTCTACACCAAATTGGATCTGTTGATTTTGGTAGGGTTTGGACGAACCCTAGGTTTGCCACGGCCAGTCCCCCCAAGCTGTGGATCCAAATTGCAAACAGGAGGCGCCTTTTGAAGAGGCGCAACCACTTTCCCCACGGGTGGCTTGATGACGGGGCAAGCGGGACCTGTCGTCAGCCTCGCACGCACAGGGGAGTTGCTGACCAGGAGGGCCCTCCTGGCAGTCACACTTCTGCGAACCACCGCTCTTCTCGCTGGAGAACCGGAAGGCATCGGCGGCGGCGAGGCCGATCTCCTCCATCTCTGATCTCCGCCAACTCTCGGAACCGAAATGGGATTGGATAGTATCAGCAGCAGTAATCTGCACCTCCTCCGCCAGAGTCCTCGTCTCCACAGGGGGAGACGTGCTCAATCTCGTCTGAAGTTGGTCGCTGGCGTCGAGGACGAGAGTTGCAATGGTGCTCCCGACGGCATCACCCCCAGGATGCACTTGTTGGAAATATGCCCTAGAGGCAATAATAAATGGTTATTATTATATTTCTTTGTTCATGGTAATTGTCTATTGTTCATGCTATAATTGTATTATCCGGAAATCGTAATACATGTGTGAATACATAGACCACAACGTGTCCCTAGTAATGTTGGGAATCGTAGCATAATTTAAAAAAAATTCCTACGCTCACCAAGATGCATCTATGGAGTGTACTAGCAACGAGGGGAAGGGAGTGCATCTACATACCCTTGTAGATCGCGAGCGGAAGCGTTCCAATGAACGTGGATGACGGAGTCGTACTCACCGTGATCCAAATCACTGATGACCGAGTGCCGAACGGACGGCACCTCCGCGTTCAACACACGTACGGTGCAGCGACATCTCCTCCTTCTTGATCCAGCAAGGGGAAGGAGAGGTTGATGGAGATCCAGCAGCACGATGGCGTGGTGGTGGATGTAGCGGGTCTCCGGCAGGGCTTCGCCGAGCTTCTGCGAGAGAGAGAGAGATGTTGCAGGGGAGGAGGGAGGCGCCCAAGGCTGTAGGTCGCTGCCCTCCCTCCCCCCCATTATATAGGCCCCCTAGGAGGGGGGGGCGGCCAAAGCCCATCTAGGGCAAGGGGCGGTGGCCAGGGGGGTTCCTTGCCCCCCAAGGCAAGTGGGAAACCCCCACCCTAGGGTTTGCAACCCTAGGCGCAGGGGGAAAGGCCCATGGGAGGGCGCCCAGCCCACTAGGGGCTGGCTCCCTTCCCACTTCAGCCCACAGGGCCCTCCGGGATAGGTGGCCCCACCCGGTGGACCCCCGGGACCCTTCCGGTGGTCCCGGTACAATACCGGTAACCCCCGAAACTTTCCCGGTGGCCGAAACTGGACTTCCTATATATAATTCTTCACCTCCGGACCATTCCGGAACCTCTCGTGACATCCGGGATCTCATCCGGGACTCCGAACAACTTTCGGGTTTCCGCATACACATATCTCTACAACCCTAGCGTCACCGAACCTTAAGTGTGTAGACCCTACGGGTTCGGGAGACATGCAGACATGACCGAGACACCTCTCCGGTCAATAACCAACAGCGGGATCTAGATACCCATGTTGGCTCCCACATGTTCCACGATGATCTCATCGGATGAACCACGGTGTCGAGGATTCAATCACATCATTCTCCTAATGATGTGATCCCGTTATCAATGACATCCAATGTCCATAGTCAGGAAACCATGACTATCTGTTGATCAACGAGCTAGTCAAATAGAGGCTTACTAGGGACACGTTGTGGTCTATGTATTCACACATGTATTACGATTTCCGGACAATACAATTATAGCATGAATAATAGACAATTACCATGAACAAAGAAATATAATAATAACCATTTATTATTGCCTCTAGGGCATATTTCCAACAGTCTCCCACTTGCACTAGAGTCAATAATCTAGTTACATTGTGATGAATCGAACACCCATTGCGTCCTGGTGTTGATCATGTTTTGCTCTAGGGAGAGGTTTAGTCAACGGATCTGCTACATTCAGGTCCGTATGTACTTTACAAATATCTATGTCTCCAATTTGAACACTTTCACGAATGGAGTTGAAGCGGCGCTTGATATGCCTGGTCTTCCTGTGAAACCTGGGCTCCTTCGCAAGGGCACTAGCTCCAGTGTTGTCACAGAAGAGAGTCATCGGGCCCGACGCATTGGGAATCACCCCTAGGTCGGTAATGAACTCCTTCATCCAGACTGCTTCCTGTGCTGCCTCCGAGGCTGCCATGTACTCCGCTTCACATGTAGATCCCGCCACGACGCTTTGCTTGCAACTGCACCAGCTTACTGCTCCTCCATTCAAAAGATACACGTATCCGGTCTGTGACTTCGAGTCATCCAGATCTGTGTCGAAGCTTGCGTCGACGTAACCCTTTACGACGAGCTCTTCGTCACCTCCATAAACGAGAAACATATCCTTAGTCCTCTTCAGGTACTTCAGGATATTCTTGACCGCTGTCCAGTGTTCCATGCCGGGATTACTTTGGTACCTTCCTACCAAACTTACGGCAAGGTTTACATCTGGTCTGGTACACAGCATGGCATACATAATAGACCCTATGGCCGAGGCATAGGGGATGACACTCATCTTTTCTATATCTTCTGCCGTGGTCGGGCATTGAGCCGTGCTCAATTGCACACCTTGCAATATAGGCAAGAACCCCTTCTTGGACTGATCCATACTGAACTTCTTCAATATCTTGTCAAGGTATGTACTCTGTGAAAGACCAATGAGGCGTCTTGATCTATCTCTATAGATCTTGATGCCTAATATATAAGCAGCTTCTCCAAGGTCCTTCATTGAAAAACACTTATTCAAATAGGCCTTTATACTTTCCAAGAATTCTATATCATTTCCCATCAATAGTATGTCATCCACATATAATATGAGAAATGCTACAGAGCTCCCACTCACTTTCTTGTAAACACAGGCTTCTCCATAAGTCTGTGTAAACCCAAACGCTTTGATCATCTCATCAAAGCGAATGTTCCAACTCCGAGATGCTTGCACCAGCCCATAGATTGAGCGCTGGAGCTTGCATACTTTGTTAGCATTCTTAGGATCGACAAAACCTTCCGGCTGCATCATATACAATTCTTCCTTAAGGAAGCCATTAAGGAATGCCGTTTTGACGTCCATCTGCCATATCTCATAATCATAGTATGCGGCAATTGCTAACATGATTCGGACGGACTTCAGCTTTGCTACGGGTGAGAAAGTCTCATCGTAGTCAACCCCTTGAACTTGTCGATAACCCTTAGCGACAAGTCGAGCTTTGTAGATGGTCACATTACCATCTGCGTCCGTCTTCTTCTTAAAGATCCATTTGTTTTCCATGGCTCGCCGCTCATCGGGCAAGTCAGTCAAAGTCCATACTTTGTTTTCATACATGGATTCTATCTCGGATTTCATGGCTTCTAGCCATTTGTCGGAATCCAGGCCCGCCATCGCTTCTTCATAGTTCGAAGGTTCACCGTTGTCTAACAACATGATTTCCAGGACAGGGTTGCCGTACCACTCTGGTGCGGAACGTGTCCTTGTGGACCTACGAAGTTCAGTAACTTGATCTGAAGCTTCATGATCATCATCATTAACTTCCTCCCCAGTCGGTGTAGGCACCAGAGGAATATTTTCCCGTGCTGCGCTACTTTCCGGTTCGGAAGGGGTGACTATCACCTCATCAAGTTCCACTTTCCTCCCACTCAATTCTTTCAAGAGAAACTCCTTCTCCAGAAAGGACCCGTTCTTGGCAATGAAGATCTTGCCTTCGGATCTGAGGTAGAAGGTATACCCAATAGTTTCCTTAGGGTATCCTATGAAGACGCATTTCTCCGACTTAGGTTCGAGCTTTTCAGGTTGAAGTTTCTTGACATAAGCATCGCATCCCCAAACTTTTAGAAACGACAGCTTAGGTTTCTTCCCAAACCATAATTCATACGGTGTCGTCTCAATGGATTTCGACGGAGCCCTATTTAAAGTGAATGCGGCAGTCTCTAAAGCATAGCCCCAAAATGAGAGTGGTAAATCGGTAAGAGACATCATAGATCGCACCATATCCAATAGAGTGCGATTACGACGTTCGGACACACCATTTCTCTGAGGTGTTCCAGGCGGCGTGAGTTGTGAAACTATTCCACATTTCCTTAAGTGTGTACCAAATTCGTGACTTAAATATTCTCCACCACGATCTGATCGTAAGAATTTTATTTTCCTGTCACATTGATTCTCAACTTCACTCTGAAATTCCTTGAACTTTTCAAAGGTTTCAGACTTGTGTTTCATTAGGTAGACATACCCATATCTACTTAAATCATCAGTGAGAGTGAGAACATAACGATATCCTCCGCGAGCCTCAACACTCATTGTACCACACACATCGGTATGTATGATTTCCAATAAGTTGGTTGCTCGCTCCATTGTTCCGGAGAACGGAGTCTTGGTCATCATACCCATGAGGCATGGTTCGCACGTGTCAAATGATTCGTAATCAAGAGACTCCAAAAGTCCATCTGCATGGAGCTTCTTCATGCGCTTGACACCAATGTGACCAAGGCGGCAGTGCCACAAGTATGTGGGACTATCGTTATCAACTTTACATCTTTTGGTATTCACACTATGAACATGTGTAACATCACGTTCGAGATTCATCAAAAATAAACCATTGAACAGCGGGGCATGACCATAAAACATATCTCTCAAATAAATAGAACAACCATTATTCTCGGATTTAAATGAGTAGCCATCTCGAATTAAACGAGATCCTGATACAATGTTCATGCTCAAAGCTGGCACTAAATAACAATTATTGAGGTTTAAAACTAATCCCGTGGGTAGATGCAGAGGTAGCGTGCCGACGGCGATCACATCGACCTTGGAACCATTCCCGACGCGCATCGTCACCTCGTCCTTCGCCAGTCTCCGTTTATTCCGTAGTTCCTGTTTTGAGTTACAAATATGAGCAACCGCACCGGTATCAAATACCCAGGAGCTACTACGAGTACTGGTATGGTACACATCAATTACATGTATATCACATATACCTTTGGTGTTGCCGGCCTTCTTCTTGTCCGCTAAGTATTTGGGGCAGTTCCGCTTCCAGTGACCACTTCCCTTGCAATAAAAGCACTCAGTTTCAGGCTTGGGTCCATTCTTTGACTTCTTCCCAGTAACTGGTTTACCGGGCGCGGCAACTCCCTTGCCGTCCTTCTTGAAGTTCTTCTTACCCTTGCCCTTCTTGAACTTAGTGGTTTTATTCACCATCAACACTTGATGTTCTTTTCTGATCTCTACCTCAGCTGATTTCGGCATTGAATATACCTCAGGAATGGTCTTTTCCATCCCCTGCATATTGTAGTTCATCACAAAGCTCTTGAAGCTTGGTGGAAGCGACTGAAGGATTCTGTCAATGACCGCGTCATCCGGGAGATTAACTCCCAGCTGAGTCAAGCGGTTGTGCAACCCAGACATTCTGAGTATGTGCTCACTAACATAACTGTTCTCCTCCATTTTACAGCTGAAGAACTTGTCGGAGACATCATATCTCTCGACCCGGGCATGAGCTTGGAAAACCAATTTCAGCTCCTCGAACATCTCATATGCTCCATGTTTCTCAAAACGCTTTTGGAGACCCGGTTCTAGGCTGTAAAGCATGCCGCACTGAACGAGAGAGTAATCATCAGCACGCTGCTGCCAAGCGTTCATAACGTCTTGGTTCTCAGGGATTGGTGCATCACCTAGCGGTGCTTCTAAGACATAATCTTTCTTGGCTACTATGAGGATGATCCTCAGGTTCCGGACCCAGTCCGTATAGTTGCTGCCATCATCTTTCAGCTTGGTTTTCTCTAGGAACGCGTTGAAATTGAGGACAACGTTGGCCATTTGATCTACAATACATAGTGTAAAGATTTTAGACTAAGTTCATGATAATTAAGTTCATCCAATCAAATTATTTAATGAACTCCCACTCAGATAGACATCCCTCTAGTCATCTAAGTGAAACATGATCCGAGTTTAACTAGGCCGTGTCCGATCATCACGTGAGACGGACTAGTCAAGATCGGTGAACATCTCCATGTTGATCGTATCTTCTATACGACTCATGTTCGACCTTTCGGTCCTCCGTGTTCCGAGGCCATGTCTGTACATGCTAGGCTCGTCAAGTCAACCTAAGTGTATTGCGTGTGTTCCGAGGCCATGTCTGTACATGCTAGGCTCGTCAACACCCGTTGTATTCAAACGTTAGAATCTATCACACCCGATCATCACGTGGTGCTTTGAAACAACGAACCTTCGCAACGGTGCACAGTTAGGGGGAACACTTTCTTGAAATTATTATAAGGGATCATCTTACTTACTACCGTCGTTCTAAGCAAATAAGATGCAAAAACATGATAAACATTACATGCAATCAAATAGTGACATGATATGGCCAATATCATCATGCTCCTTTGATCTCCATCTTCGGGGCACCATGATCATCTTCGTCACCGGCATGACACCATGATCTCCATCATCATGATCTCCATCATTGTGTCTTCATGAAGTCGTCACGCCAATGATTACTTCTACTTCTATGGCTAACGCGTTTAGCAACAAAGTAAAGTAATTTACATGGCGTTATTCAATGACACGCAGGTCATGCAAAATAATAAAGACAACTCCTATGGCTCCTGCCGGTTGTCATACTCATCGACATGCAAGTCGTGATTCCTATTACAAGAATATGATCAATCTCATACATCACATATATCATTCATCACATCTTCTGGCCATATCACATCACATAGCACTTGCTGCAAAAACAAGTTAGACGTCCTCTAATTGTTGTTGCAAGTTTTTACGTGGTTTGTAGGTTTCTAGCAAGAACGTTTTCTTACCTACGTATGACCACAACGTGATTTGCCAATTTCTATTTACCCTTCATAAGGACCCTTTTCATCGAATCCGTTCCGACTAAAGTAGGAGAGACAGACACCCGCTAGCCACCTTATGCAACTAGTGCATGTCAATCGGTGGAACCTGTCTCACGTAAGCGTACGTGTAAGGTCGGTCCGGGCCGCTTCATCCTACAATGCCGCCGAAACAAGAAACGACTAGTAGCGGCAAGAAGAATTGGCAACATCAACGCCCACAACTTCTTTGTGTTCTACTCGTGCATAGTAACTACGCATAGGCCTGGCTCATGATGCCACTGTTGGGAATCGTAGCATAATTTAAAAAAATTCCTACGCTCACCAAGATGCATCTATGGAGTGTACTAGCAATGAGGGGAAGGGAGTGCATCTACATACCCTTGTAGATCGCGAGCGGAAGCGTTCCAATGAACGTGGATGACGGAGTCGTACTCACCGTGATCCAAATCACCAATGACCGAGTGCCGAACGGCCGGCACCTCCGCGTTCAACACACGTACGGTGCAGCGACGTCTCCTCCTTCTTGATCTAGCAAGGGGGAAGGAGAGGTTGATGGAGATCCAGCAGCACGACGGCGTGGTGGTGGATGTAGCGGGTCTCCGGCAGGGCTTCGCCGAGCTTCTGCGAGAGAGAGAGATGTTGCAGGGGAGGAGGGAGGCGCCCAAGGCTGTAGGTCGCTGCCCTCCCTCCCCCCCCCCTTTGCCCCCCAAGGCAAGGGGGAAGCTCCCCCCCTAGGGTTCCCAACCCTAGGCGCATGGGGGGAGGCCCAAGGGGGGCGCCCCAGCCCACTAGGGGCTGGTTCCCTTCCACTTTCAGCCCATGGGGCCCTCCGGGACAGGTGGCCCCACCCGGTGGACCCCCGGGACCCTTCCGGTGGTCCCGGTACAATACCGGTAACCCCCGAAACTTTCCCGGTAGCCGAAACTTGACTTCTTATATATAATTCTTCACCTCCGGACCATTCCGGAACCTCTCGTGACGTCCGGGATCTCATCCGGGACTCCGAACAACTTTCGGGTTTCCGCATACATATATCTCTACAACCCTAGCGTCACCGGACCTTAAGTGTGTAGACCCTACGGGTTCGGGAGACATGCAGACATGACCGAGACGCCTCTCTGGTCAATAACCAACAGCGGGATCTGGATACCCATGTTGGCTCCCACATGCTCCACGATGATCACATCGGATGAACCACGGTGTCGAGGATTCAATCAATCCGTATGCAATTCCCTTTGTCAAACGGTATGTTACTTGCCCGAGATTCGATCGTCGGTATCCCAATACCTTGTTCAATCTCGTTACCGGCAAGTCTCTTTACTCGTACCGCAATGCATGATCCCGTGACTAACGCCTTAGTCACATTGAGCTCATTATGATGATGCATTACCGAGTGGGCCCAGAGATACCTCTGCGTCACACGGAGTGACAAATCCCAGTCTCGATCCGTGCCAACCCAACAGACACTTTCGGAGATACCCGTAATGCACCTTTATAGTCACCCAGTTACGTTGTGACGTTTGGCACACCCAAAGCACTCCTACGGTATCCGGGAGTTGCACGATCTCATGGTCTAAGGAAAAGATACTTGACATTGGAAAAGCTCTAGTAAACGAAACTACACGATCTTTTATGCTATGCTTAGGATTGGGTCCTGTCCATCACATCATTCTCCTAATGATGTGATCCCGTTATCAATGACATCCAATGTCCATAGTCAGGAAACCATGACTATCTGTTGATCAACGAGCTAGTCAACTAGAGGCTTACTAGGGACACGTTGTGGTCTATGTATTCACACATGTATTACGATTTCCGGACAATACAATTATAGCATGAATAATAGACAATTACCATGAACAAAGAAATATAATAATAACCATTTATTATTGCCTCTAGGGCATATTTCCAACAAGTAAGCCTCTAGTTGACTAGCTCGTTGATCAACAGATAGTCATGGTTTCCTGACTATGGACATTGGATGTCATTGATAACGGGATCACATCATTAGGAGAATGATGTGATGGACAAGACCCAATCCTAAGCATAGCATAAAAGATCGTGTAGTTTCGTTTGCTAGAGCTTTTCCAATGTCAGGTATCTATTCCTTAGACCATGAGATCGTGCAACTCCCGGATACCGTAGGAGTGCTTTGGGTGTGCCAAACGTCACAACGTAACTGGGTGACTATAAAGGTGCACTACGGGTATCTCCGAAAGTGTCTGTTGGGTTGGCACGGATCGAGACTGGGATTTGTCACTCCGTGTGACGGAGAGGTATCTCTGGGCCCACTCGGTAATGCATCATCATAATGAGCTCTATGGGACTAAGGCGTTAGTCACGGGATCATGCATTGCGGTACGAGTAAAGGGGCTTGCCGGTAACGAGATTGAACAAGGTATTGGGATACCGACGATCGAATCTCGGGCAAGTAACATACCGATTGACAAAGGGAATTGCATACGGGATTGATTGAATCCTCGACATCATGGTTCATCCGATGAGATCGTCGTGGAACATGTGGGAGCCAACATGGGTATCCAGATCCCGCTGTTGGTTATTGACCGGAGAGGCGTCTCGGTCATGTCTGCATGTCTTCCGAACCCGTAGGGTCTACACACTTAAGGTTCGGTGACGCTAGGGTTGTAGAGATATGTGTATGCGGAAACCCGAAAGTTGTTCGGAGTCCCGGATGAGATCCCGGACGTCACGAGGAGTTTCGGAATGGTCCGGAGGTGAAGAATTATATATAGGAAGTCAAGTTTCGGCCATCGGGAAAGTTTCGGGGGTTACCGGTATTGTACCGGGACCACTGGAAGGGTCCCGGGGGGTCCACCGGGTTGGGCCACCTGTCCCGGAGGGCTCCGTGGGCTGAAGTGGGAAGGGAACCAGCCCCTAGTGGGCTGGGCGCCCTCCCATGGGCCTCCCCCCTGCGCCTAGGGTTGGAAACCCTAGGGTGGGGGGCGCCCCACTTGCCTTGGGGGGCAGCCACCCCCTTTGGCCGCCGCCCCCCCTCAAGATGGATCTTGGCCGGCGGCCCCCCCTCCCAGGGGGCCTATATAAAGGGGGGGAGGGAGGGCAGCAACATTACAGCCTTGGGCGCCTCCCTCCTCCCCTGCTACACCTCTCTTTCTCGCAGAAGCTCGGCGAAGCCCTGCCGACATCCCGCTACATGCACCACCAGGCCGTCGTGCTGCTGGATCTCCATCAACCTCTCCTTCCCCCTTGCTGGATCAAGAAGGAGGAGACGTCGCTACACCGTACGTGTGTTGAACGCGGAGGTGTCGTCCGTTCGGCACTCGGTCATCGGTGATTTGGATCACGGCGAGTACGACTCCGTCATCCATGTTCATTGGAACGCTTCCGCTCGCGATCTACAAGGGTATGTAGATGCACTCCTTTCCCCTCGTTGCTAGTATACTCCATAGATGCATCTTGGTGAGCGTAGGAAAATTTTAAAATTATGCTCCGATTCCCATCAGCACTCCCACCACAACGCCCTCTGGGGATCCTCTGATTTCGCCTCCTCCCTCGCCCACAGCACGAACGTGGCCCGCGGGGAGTGGGGGATGGCAGGCATCCTTGCCCTTTCCTCCGTCGTGGCCTCGTCGTAGATCTCCCTCGCCAAAATCCTCTGCTCCAAATCCGCCCTCCTCTGACATGTCTCTGCATACTTCACCGCCACGGATCTCGCGCTCCGGTCTGTCGCCGCCGCCACCGCCTGATCCGCCGCCTTCCACTCCCGCACGCGCCCGATCCACGCCATGGTGGCGTCGCGGATCCTGGTCGCCCGCTCCACCCAACCTCGAGCCCCGGTCGCCATGAGCACCCCATGCGGAACTGGTGAGATGAGTCTCACCATCTCGGGGAAGGTTTCGTAGACGTGAGGGGGCAACCGAGGGGGGAAGGGGGTGCGGCCGCGGTCGACGCCCGCGGTCCTCGCCGTCGAGGAGGCATGGTATGAGGCTGGAGCGGTGAGATCTGCGAATGCGCTGGCAATGGCGAGCGAGAGGCGTGGTTTCGCGAGAGCTGCGCTCATGAAACCAGTTTGAGGTGTGAGTTTCTATAGTTTGAATTAGTTTGAATTAACCCTCATCGTGGTGGTGCGTGCGAGGCTGACGGCAGGTCCCGCTTTCCCCACTTTCCAGTCAAATTTTTTATTATATGATTTTTTTTCTGAAACGAGTTTCTATCTCAATTTATATGTGCTTGACTGAAACGATTTTGGGGTCAATCAACTGACCCAAAATTCATTTTAGCCGATCGACCTGTAGCCCATCCCTTATAGATCGCTCTCACGTGGAAATGCCTGTCCTTCAGATTAGTGGATTTCCACGATACGGGCAGTCTGCCGCACAGACCAGAAAAGTTATGATCTAGCAGCATGTCTGAAGGCCGAAAAGTAGAAAGGAAGAAATGGAATCCGATCGAGAGTGAGAGGGCGTCAACGATTCGAAGATACCAAAAGCAGAGTCGGCTGGTAGTGCGGAGCTTTGGAATGGTGATGCGAGCAAACGATGCCCACTCAACTGACACCACGACGACGGCGATGAAGCTGCGTGTGTTTCCCATGTGTTTGCAGGCATGGAAGCTGGGATCCGGATCGTATATCCCGCTAGGGACCTCCCTCCTGTCTCGACGGCATTTGTTCGTGAATGGCCAGGAGCCGTGGCGGATGCCCCGAAGTGGGCATTGGACAGAGTGGATAAGGGATGCCGTGCCTTCTTCTGGGTAGGCTCGGAGGAAATTCAGGGAGGCCAATGTGCAGTGGCGTGGCGCCGGGTCTGCCGGCCTAAACAGATGGGAGGTCTAGGGGTGGTGGATCTATATAAACATGGAATCGCCCTAAGATTTAGGTGGGAGTGGTTGAAACGCACTGACAGCTCGCGACCTTGGCAGGGGCTCAACTACTGTTCCGACAAACATGTCAGGTTGGCATTCGACAGCCTGGTCAAGTGGGAAGTAGGGGAAGGTTCGACGGCTTTGTTCTGGAGAGATCGCTGGATCAGTGGATCCTGTGTGAAGGAGATCGCTCCGCTACTTGTTGGCAAAGTGCGGCAGCAGGTGGTGAATAGGAGGAAAGTGAAGGACGCCTTGTATCTCCATGCGTGGACGCAAGATATCGTGGGAGAGATGAATACCGAGAAGCTTTCGCAGTTCGTCAGGTTATGGGAGGTGCTGGTAGACATTGAGCTCACGCCTGGTTCGGAGGACACCCCGATCTGGCAATGGGATGTAACTGGCAAGTACTCGGCAAAATCGGCGTACAAGATGATGTGTGAGGGAGGGGTCAGATTTCAATGCGCCTCGGCTGTCTGGCGCAGTTGGGCCATGATGACCTGTAAGCTCTTCATTTGGCTCGCACTCCAGTACAGAGTGTGGACTTCGGACCGCAGACAGAGGCATGGTCTGCAAGATCATAGCTCGGCATGCTTCCTATATGACCAAGAAGAGGACAAAGTGGATCACATACTACTACAGTGTGTATATGCGAGACAAGTGTGGTTTCTGTGCTTCCGAGAGCTGGGCGTGGATGAAGCTTTGATTCCAACCACAGAGTATACACTAGGTGATTGGTGGGTATCCGCTAGAAAGCGCATTGACAAGAGACACCGGAGAGGATTCGACACAATCTGCATTTCAGTCTGCTGGAACATATGGAAGCAGAGAAACGGCAGAGTTTTTCGCAACAGCAACATCGCCAACGAGTGGGGAACGGCCGATATCATCCACCAGGAACTTAGGCCATGGGCATCGGCGAGAGGGAGAGGAGTTCAACATGGTATAGAGTAGTAGCCTAGCGTGTGGAGTGGAGGGGTGGACGTGCATGCCGTGCCGTGTGTGGTAGTGCATTCCGTCGTCTGTATTTCTTGTACATAACTCTTTTTCGTCTATAAAATTTTCTTGTACATAACTTTTTTTCGTCTATAAAGTTAAGGTACGCACTTTGCGTACCCATGAAAAAAAGTGAATGGTCAGGAGCCGGAGCAGAGACGGGCCCCAAAAAAAAAGAGATGTCCTGGTGGATGCAGAGAGAGAGAGAGCGCGCGCGCGAGCCAGATTGACCATATCATCATGCAATCATGGGGGCTTTGAACCTCTTCCCAAACCTGTCGTCGAGCTGGGTCAAGCTCATCCACGGCCAGGCGTGGCGCTTATTGGTCCGGAGAGCGGGGCGTGGCTCAGTCAGCACCGGTCACGTACGTAAACCCACCATGCACCAGCACCACACATCACGGACGCCAGGGAGTTGCAAGAGGATAAGGCAATCGTGTCCCCGTGACTCCATTTCCTACGGTACGCATGCAGCTAGCACAGCCGGCCGAAGCTCTGCTCTCAGCTCGACAGCAATGGCGAGAGCCTGCAAGTGCAGCCCCGCCTTGAGGCTGCTGCCGAACCCGATCACGGCACAGCTCCCGAGCGGCAGGAGCCACGGAAGATGCAGATGCCTTGCCGTTCACGCGCAGCTCCCAGCCGAGGATGCCGATGATTACCCCGCTGAGTCACCCAAAAGGGTCCAGGTTACACAGGTGAATTACTGATCTAGCCAGTGGTAGGATAACTCGCGGGCAGCGGTTTGAATTTGAATGGCGATGAGCTGCTCACCGCATCATCTGCTTCGATCCAGAGCCTCAGGAGGAGCCGCCGGAGGGGAGCCGCCGGGCGGCAGAGCCTGATCTCCGTCGGGACGTCGCGCGGCGGAGGAGATCAGTGGGGCAGCGACTTCGAGCTGACGCTCCGGCAGCTGAGGCTGGACGACCTGATCGAGGACGGGCACAGCGACGCCGACGTCCTGGTGCACCTTCTGGTCCAGCAGGTAACTGAAAGAGGAACTGGCGTCCATCTGAAAAATATTGCACCGAGCAAGTGAGCAGCTGACTGATAGGTGCGAGATCTTCGTCTGCTTTCAGCACACCCAGTTCGGAATGTCGATCAAAGGGCGAGTGGTCACATCGCTCACCAAAATATGTGATTCCTGCTCCGCCCCATACTGCACAAAGGTATATCACACCGCGGATCACCTGGAAAAAATTTCATGTTCTAAGAAAAGATGGCACATTTGGAAACTGTTCAAGTTAACTGAAAACATTGGATCCTGGGACCCCGTTGCAGATTGATGAGCAGTTCGACATTACGGTGCTGTCTTCCTCCAGGAAAGATCAGAGCGGTTTGCCTGAAATCGGAGACAGCGATCCGTCAGTACGTGATATCATTTACCTAGCTTTGATGCTATATATAATTACCCTAACCATTACGACTATTTCTTTTAGAACAGGTCATCTATGTGAAGCCAGGAACAGAAATCGATATCGACTCGTCAATCCAAGAGACGATACGACTAACAGCGTCAGCCAAGGTATGCACTTGCAGCATGTCATGTCGAACTGTCGACACACGACCTCTTACTGATTATTGTCATTCAGAGTTCATGTTCGGAGGCGTGTGAGAAGTCTCCTGTCGTGTGGAAACGTAAGTGCTCAGACGAGCTGCAACAACTAGTACATTGGATTTGTTGCTTTTACTGTAGATCGCTGTTTTATCTTGTGAATTTGCAGGTGCTGGTAACCAGAAGAAGCGTTACAGCCAAACGTGGTCAAAACTTCTTGATCTCAAGAGAACTCTGGATAAGGCGCCCAGCTAAATTACTGTTGCCGATGCAGTTTCAACTCGACGGCACTCTGATTATCTGATATGAAAATGCTACAGTGTGATATATCGAACAAAAAGCTCATGTGACCGGATGGTTAATCAATGGACATGGTTATCCAGTGATTGTTCCTCTCCATAATAATTAACTGTATACTCATAGAGACTACTACGCTATAACAAAGCATTTCCTCAAATATATTACCTATGGGAAAATATGTATGGATTCAGAACTTTTTGTTTTGTTTTTGAAAAGAGCCAAAAGACTTGCCACATTCATTAATTAAGAAGAGACTTTTATAGACCACTTGCCGAAGGAGAGAACAAAACAATACAAAAGCCTACTCTCCTCGCATACAAATACCCAAATGCTTAGCCCCCGCGGTGACCCAATGCCCGGCCTCATTTCGAATTCTTGATAGGATAATGTTATGTGATGATGCTTTGTCATTCAAAACACGCTAATTTCTCTCATCCCAGATCTCCCACAAAACTAACATGATATGAGAGACCATGGCTTTGTGGCTGTCACGGGCATGAATGACAGGATGTTCCCACCAAGGTTTGTCGTCACTGAAGTCACTCCATGTGAAAGGTTCAAGAAGGTGCAGCCCAAGCCAAACTTTTACCATGCGCCGAAGTCGAATGGGGTAGCGACATCGGGAAAGACGATGGGCAGCTGTCTCAGGAGCACGGTTGCATAAGGGGCAATGCCCGCAATTTGGCCATTCACGGTCAGCGAGGTGATCAGCTGTCCAGACCCGATTTTAGATGATGAGCCAAGCAAAGATCTTGCACTTGGGTGTTACCCGTATTTTTCAAATTATTTTGTTCATGTTGGTGGAGACCAAGCCAAGGAATTATGCCTTGTAAGCCAAAGACATCGAGTAGCAACCGGAAGCGAAAACTTTCCAAATGATGGTGTTTGGGTAATCCTTGTGGAGATGGACTTGAGAGGCATAGGACCACAGGGTGAGGAACTCCTGGATATGTTGTAAGAGCCCCCTGGAGGTGTTGATTTGTTCCACCCAAGCTTGTGATGAGTGGCCGCTTGAACACACCAAATCTTCTTATTTGAGAGCTGAAAAATTGTTCGTGCGATGTCTTTAGGCCTATTGGAGGCAATGCAACTCTCGATGTATTGATCGGGTGCACGGTGCACGTATATATGGGTACAAGCGCAACCCTCAGCCTCATATATACAAGGAAACTAGAGGCGGGGCCGGTAGGAGATTATCCTAACAGATACATGCACAAATATGTTCAACACCACCCCCCCCCCCCCCGCGCGCGCAGTCGATACGTCACCAGTGACGCATAGACTGGACCGGAACTCCTCAAATGTAGGCGTCGGTAACCCCTTCGTCATGATATCGGCAAACTGCTGAGCGGTGGGAACATGAAGAACGCGGACGCGCCCAAGAGCCACCTGCTCGCGCACGAAGTGAATGTCGAGCTCAATGTGCTTCATGCGACGATGATGAACGGGGTTGGCGGAGAGGTAGACCGCAGAGACATTGTCACAGTAGACAATGGTGGCCTTCGGAACATCAAGAAGCAACTCCTGGAGAAGCTGGCGAAGCCACGAGCACTCGGCAACGGCATTGGCCACAGCACGATACTCGGCCTCGGCACTGGAGCGGGATACCGTGGGTTGTCGTTTAGACGACCACGATGTGAGCGAAGGCCCCAAGTAGACGTAGTAGCCTGAAGTAGAGCGTCGTGTGTCCGGGCAGCCGGCCCAATCGGCATCACTGTAGGCCACCAGGTCAATCGAGGACGAGGCCGTCAACGTAAGACCCAAAGCCGTGGTGCCGCGGATGTACCGAAGAATCTGCTTCACCAGGTTCCAGTGAGTGTCGCGGGGGACGTGCATGTGGAGACACACTTGCTGGACGGCGTACTGTAGGTCCGGCCAAGTGAGTGTCAAGTACTGGAGGGCGCCGACGATGGAGCGGTAGAACGCCGCATCTGGCGCGGGCGAGCCGTCGAGCGCAGAGACCTTAGCCTTCGTGTCGATAGGCGTGGGGACAGGCTTGCAGTTAAGCATGCCTGCCCGCTCAAGAAGGTCCTGGGCATACTGCTGCTGATGAAGAAAGAACCCGTCGGCGCGTCGTACCACCTCAATGCCGAGGAAGTAGTGCAACGGGCCGAGGTCCTTAATAGCGAACTCAGCGCTGAGGCGAGCAGTATGCTGGCGAAGGAGCTCGGCGAGGAAGGCGTCAGGATGATGTCGTCCATGTAGATCAGGAGGTAAGCGGTCGCCGGAGCCTGGTGGTAGACGAACAGCGAGGCGTCGGAGCGAGTAGCCCGGAACCCGAGCTGCTACAGAAAACCGGCGATCCGCTGGTACCAGGCGCAAGGGGCCTGCTTCAACCCGTACAAAGAGCGGGAGAGCAGGCACACATGGTCAGGCCGAGCCGCGTCGACGAAGCCGGTGAGCTGCTGACAGAAAAAACCTGCTCCGAGAGATGGCCATGCAAAAACGCATTCGACACATCCATTTGATGCACCGGCCAGGCGCGAGAGACCACGAGCTGAAGGACCGCGCGAATCGTGCCCGGTTTGACAACCGGGGCGAACGTGTCGGTGAAGTCGACTCCATTGCGTTGCCGAAACCCGCGGACCACCCACCGAGCCTTATAGCGCTCGAGAGACCCGTCAGGACGAGTCTTATGCCAGAATACCCACTTGCCAGAGATGACGTTGGCATGAGGTGGCCGCGGGACAAGCTGCCAGGTGCGGTTACGCACCAACGCGTCAAACTCCTCCTGCATCGCCGCGAGCCAATGCGGATCGCGAAGTGCGGCTCGAGCGGACGGCGGGAGAGGTGACGGAGCAGACGTCGAGGCAGCGAGGAGGTACTCATCCGCAGAATAGCGCGTACTGGGCCAGTGAATGCCAGCGCGAGCACGAGTGACCATGCGGGTGTCCGGGGCGGCCGGCGGGCCGGCGACGAGGCAGACGAAGAGGCCGTCGAGGAGCCGGGGTCAGGAGCGGGGGACGCGCTCATTGCCCGGGCTGCGGACTCAACGGGAGTCGGGGGCGCCGTGGCCGCCGGCGAGGATGCAGCCGGGCCGGCGGAAGCCGTCGAGGAGGCCGGGTCAGGCGCATGGGATGCACTCGCTGACCGGGCTACGAACTCAACGGGAGTCGGAGGTGGCGTGGCCACCGGTGAGGAGACCGGCGAGAGGGCCGGCGAGCCGGCGGGGGCCGGGTCCGGGTCCGACGTCGCGGACCCAGAGTGAGGCCCAGGCGCGGGGGCGCCGAAGCCAGGGGGAGGCCCATGCGCGGCAGGGGGCCCAAAGCCAGGAGGGGGCCCGAGCGCAAGGGAGCGGCCTCCCCTAGGGGCACCGGGAGGCACGGATGACGATGGCGAGTCGGCCGGCGGCGGTACCTGGTGAAAAGGAAAAGACCTCTCGTCAAAGTAAACGTGCCGAGAAGTGAAAACTTGGTGGGAAACCGGATCATAACAACGATAGCCTTTGGTGTTTTGTGGGTATCCGAGAAAGACGCACGCCACGGAGCGAGGTGCGAGTTTATGAGGAGTAGTGGAGGCGATGCTAGGATAATAGAGACACCCAAAAACACGAAGATCATCATATGAGGGTGGCCTACCGAAGAGGAGATGATGTGGTGCAAAGTTCCCGCGAGCACGAGTCGGACGAACGTTGATGAGGAGAGAGGCGGTGGAGAGAGCATCCGGCCAAAACCGGGGTGGGACACTGGCATGGAAAAGAAGAATGCACACACAATCATTGAGGGTCCGAAGGATCCGTTCGGCGCGACCATTTTGTTGCGAGGTATACGGGCAGGTGAGACGAAAAATCGTGCCGTGTGTGGCAAGGAGGGTGCGAACTCCGAACTCCTTCCCATTGTCTGTCTGCAAAGCATGAATGGGACGCCCAAACTGCTTAGCGACATAGGAGTAAAAGGTAGTAAGAACGGAGAGTGCATCGGATTTTCTCCGCAACGGGAAGGTCCACACATAGTGCGAAAAATCATCAAGTATGACAAGATAGTATAAAAAACCCATATTACTGGCAACAGGAGATGTCCACAAATCACTATGAATCAACTCAAATGGATACGACGCCACCGATGAGGACGCACTAAATGGAAGACGGACATGCTTGCCGAGACGACAAGCATGACAAGTATGATCATCGTTTTTATTACACGTGAATGAAAAAGTCCTAAGAATATGACGAAGGGTGGCCGGGTTTGGATGCCCCAGCCAACCATGCCAAAGGTCCACCCTGGCGGAGAGAGCGACCGGTGCGGATGTGGAAGTGGCGGTGGAGTTCACCGGGTAGAGGCCGTTCGGGCTGTCACATCGGTGGAGCGCCATCCGGGTACGAGCGTCCTTGACAGAAAACCCCACTTCGTCAAATTCAACAGTTATAGGATTTTCACGTGTAAGAGAACAAACGGAAACAAGATTAGTGACTAACTCAAGTGAAACTAAGACATTAGACATGTGAATAGGCGTAGAGTTAGACGGAAAGGAACCATGACCGACATGAGTAATGGGAAGGGAAGACCCGTCCCCAACAGTGATACGACATGCGGTAGAAACTGGAAATACGGAGTTGAGGTTACCAGGGTTGGAAGTCATGTGGGTGGTAGCCCCGGAATCCATATACCAGTCGCCGTCTCCGGTGTACGTGTTGGGTGTAGGGGCGGAGTGAAGCGCCGCAAGGAGAACCGGATCCCAAGGGGCCGGCGGGAGTGCGGCGGTCGCGGTCGGAGGGGCGGCGGGGTAGCCACCAGGAGCGGCGTAGCCAGGCATGGCCGCGGCGTAGCCACCCGGGGCGGCGTACGAAGGTGCCGCGACGGGGTAGCCACCCGGAGCGGCGAAAAACGCCTAATGCGCGCTGGGGCGGGGGCCGAGGATCCCGGCCGGGACGGGGGCCCGAGGCACGGGCATCGTGTACGCATAGATTATCCTAACAGATACATGCACAAATATGTTCAACAAGGCCTAAGAACCTCCGCCCACGACCAGTTCCAAAAGCTAGCAGTTCGACTAGTCCCAATGGTAATTTTAGTGAGCCCGTGGGTGAGATCCATGCCATGTTATTTTCTTTTGGTGGGTAAAATACATGTCTTGCTTGTCACAAGGGCTTCCGGCGCCAACCCAAGGCCTCTCCGGTGTAGTCCATTTCCTTTCGAGGAATGTGAATTCAGAACTCATTTCACAAGTAATTTTTCTTCCAAGGATTTACACATCAGTTCTCACTCACACACTTTTTTGGAACAACTGCTTTATTTATTTAAGGACATATACAACGAAGACCCTGCGAGACAGAAAAACAAAACTCCCCATCACCCTAAGCAGCGGAAGTCTGACGAGGCCCACTCACACCGAAAGGAACATTGTCACCGAAAGGACCCTTCAGCACCGCCACGAGAACTCCACATAGGGAATCCTGGTTGAAGTATTTGAAGCCGCTTGAACCACCAGGCTTGTTCGGGAGCTGATTTACCTTGCCCATGAAGGTTTGGGGTCTTCCAATAAACTTGAACTCCCTTGGCGAGGAAGCAAGCCGCCGCCTACTGCCAGGAAAGGAGAAGAACAATCCCTACCTTTTTTTGACCGCATAAGAACAATCCCTACCTTGTGAAGGAACACAGACACCTCCCTTCAGATTGAGGGAAATTCCATCCAAGAGGAAAACCAACACATCGCACGGTCAAATAGAAGCCCAACCTCCATGTTAGTGAGGTCGGCGCCGCTGCCTCGACTCCTCAAATAGTTACTCGAACCTACCTATCTATCACCCAAGCTTAGATCAAAACTCCCTCGTAGCGACACGATGCCACGAAGGGCGTCGGAGCCTAGGTGGAACACTGATCTGGTAGGTGGGAGCGTAGGAACCAAAAACCTTTTCTTTTGGCAGCTAGTTTCGGTATACAAGCACAATGCAAACGTTTTTTTTGTTGAGGGAAATCACAATGCCATTTTTTGGGAGGAAAAGCACGATGCACAAATACACAACGGTAGAAGCCTAAACTTATTTTGTAGACCTTGAACCTTAGGAGAAGCCCAATCTTGCTTGTGCACTAGATTAGCCCGAGCAACAAAACAGATTCATCTATTGCCAAAAAGGAAAAAGAAAAACAGATTCATCTCAATAGCTCCGCTCCGGCCAAAAGAAAAAAAAAACTCCGCTCCGGCCAGCGGCTGCCGGCGCCCGACAGACCTGGATGCATCGGTGCCGTGGCAGATCCCCACCGGTTCGAGGTCGACTCCAGCTCTCCTCTGCCGCCCATCGCTTCCAGTTGTGGTGGATGTGGGGAATCAGGGGTTCGAAAGGGGGTGCGGGAAGCAAAGGCGTGGGGAGAAAGGGCTAGGAGGCGGGGGGCAGAGCTCTAGCTCGAGAGCAAGCAAGTAATGTTGCTCTAGCCTTTATCCTTTGCAAATACTCTACACCGTATTCTGTTTAAGTGTTGCTTCCGGTCGTTACCAAATTCTGAGAATGGTCTGGAACTGCAACTCTGAAAGTGCCATAATTTGCTCAAACCTATTTACATAACTGAAACTCTGAACCTAACTAACATGATCTGGAATTGGAGTATACATTATGAAAGAGGCATAGCCAATAGGACAATTTGGAGTATTAAAAAGCAGAAAAAGCGGAAAGGTGTAGTAGCACCGGGGGGTCCCGGCACCCCATTATCCTATCCCTTGAATCACATCGAGATTCCTGCAGGGCCTGACGAGTTGCAAACAACAGGGTGCTTAGTGAGTCCATTTGACTCATCTGACAGGCGACATGTACTGGGCCTTAGGTCTAATTAGCAGGTAGTAGGTCTGACGAGCCTGTTTCCGACAGGAGTGACAGGCTGGGTCACGTTCTACACAGTCAAAGCGGCGCCTGCCATAACGGCAACCATTTGTTTTGGAGACAGTAATTTGCAGAGACATTTGCAGCTCATCTCCACTACTCTAAATTGGAATCCTCTTGATAAAGGTGGGACTAAGCGCATTGAAAACAGCATCTCGTCTCCACTGCTCTGCTCGGCAGTCATATCAGAGACATGAACAGTATCCGCGCACTGTTCATCTGTGATTACATTGCCTCTCGCTCTATAAAAACCACTCTGGGCCAAGAGTGACCCCTGTGCATGTGCTGCAAGCTGGAGAGAGACAGAGATTGGAACAGTGAAGTGATGTGCTGCGTTGGTTACTTGTTGGTTTTTTAATTCACGGGCTGGACAACGACCAGGCTATGAGGATGGGAATCTGCACTGTTCATATAGGCCTGCTAATGCAAAACCATTGCATGACATGGCACAATCTCTCAGACTTGTGGTCCATGCGAGCAGCTCCTGCCGGGTGCGCCGGGTGTTGAAAAGCCGGTTACACCAGGAGATAGGAGTAGAAGCAAACTAAGAAGTTACTTTACATAGTACCCTGGACAAGCTATCTTTACACACTGATTATGCTTATAATAATCCATAAATTTCAAAAGAAAGTATTCTAACACTATTTAGACAGGCTAGCACTACTCGACTTCATAACAAAACAATCTAACACTATTTCAACAGCTATGACTAGTTCCCGAGGAATGCATCCACTTTGGCATTGGTGGCCCTTGACAAGAACTTCATGCAGATTGGAGGGTTCACGTTGGCAAGAGAAAGAAAGGCCTGTGGCAGGGCCCAGATCCCGTCGCCGCACATTAAGCCAGATGCAACTGCCGGTGCGAACGCCTGCGCCTCAGCCTTGTTCATCCATTCCCAGCAAAAGAGTATCGCACTGCCGATGCACATGTCCATGGCGAAGTATGGTCCAAGGTAGAACGGGATCGCGACCGCCATGGGGATCGGGATGAACTTCGCCACCTTCGCAGGCACACAGTCTTTCAGGAGATTGACGGCGAATGCAGCAGCAAAGAAAATGTAGCATAGCATGAGGCAGTTCTTCGGGAGAACCGACAGGCCATCGACCCCCAGGATCGCCATGTTGCGGTACATGATGGCATACGGTGCTGGGTAAGCGCTATCGCTGACACCAATGTCGAAGGACTTGTAGAAGAGCCAGAAGACGCAGGGGGCGATAACACAGCCCATGGCAGTGCCTGCCACCTGGCTGATGAACATGGACCTTGGTGAGGCTAAAGTCAAGTACCCGGTTTTGAAGTCTTGCATCAGGTCAGCAGCCGTTCCCACAATGTTCATCATGACACCGCAGGCGGCGAGCCCGACAAGCACGCCACCGTGCGAAGCGCCTGCCCAAGCACCGAACACAAAGATCCCAAGCTTACCATAGGTGCTGGCCAGGGACCAGTCGGTCAGGCCACATCCATAGGCATTGCAGAAGGCCAGGATAGGCGCAAAGACATATGCGACCAAAATGTGGTACCACTTGAGCTGTGGGATGATGAGCGGAAGGCAACCAGTCGTTATTGCCGCAATAATGACATAACCCCCAATTGCAACTCTCTTGGGAATTTGATCCTTCAGGAATAGTTCAGTGCGGCGTTTGTCATCAAAAGACTCAGCTTCCTCGGCGGCGACAGGAGCTCCGTTGTTAGAGACAGGAAGTGATTTCGATTTCTTCTCCTTGTACATCTCGTAGAAAGCCTTCAATGTTTTGCCAAATACCTTCAGGAAGTTATACAGGCCGTCCCCAAGGATTACTGCTATGGTTATGAACACCTGCGATGTCAAGATGTTATTAGTTCTCAACAGTTACATGTGATTGCAAAAGCAAAACGTGGCAGCCTGTGTCTAAATGTCAAGTACCCTGTAAGCCTGCAGTCCATGTAGACTGCTCTCTGGAAGAGAGTCAGGATACCAACTTCCTTTCTTGCTGCTTATGAGTGGCCACATTATGCCCCACGACAAGACACCTCCAATTAGAAGAGATACATTGACAATGTAGGGGCAGATCATTCCCACACCAACGTAAGTAGCCGAGAAATCAAAATAGAACCTGGTTGATGCAAATAGTTGAATTTGAGGACACACGTATGGCATAAGGATATATATGATTCATAACTATTGTAGCTGACCAAGATGATGCTAACCTGTTCTTGTAAGCTTCAAGGCCAAGTGATGGGAAGGAACTGAATCCACAGTCGTTCCCAGCAGTGTAGAACCATTGGAAGAAGGCCCAAACGAAGCTCATCGAGAAGTACTTACCCAATGTACGAACTTGCTTCCTGAAACAGGCCAGGCATTCTGTCAGTCAATACTTCTTGTGACTTGTACTCCCTCCGTAAACTAATATAAGAGTGTTTAGATCACTATTTTAGTTGTCTAAACGCTCTTATATTAGTTTACAGAGGGAGTACATATTATAGAAGCAACAGCAAGATGGATAGAAAGGCATGTTACTCACTTTGCAAGCTCGGCACCCTGGGGTGTGTGGAATCCATTGATAAGGTAAGCAGTTGCGGTGCCACTCGGATATGTCAGCTTGTAGTCCACAATCATAGTCTGCAACCAAGTATTCCAGTTGGCGACCGCTTTAGCAAAACTGTTTTGAATATACTGTATATATGAAGAAAGTATTGGGGAAGTGGAGTTTCTACCTTTCTCATGGGCACTAGCGCAAAAAGCCCGACAAAGCTGACGAGGAACAGAAATCCTATTATCCATCCGAGATGGGGATTCTTGATGTTCAGAGCATCGTTAGCCTCTGTTGCTTGCTTAGCTATGGTCTCGCTCAGAGCAAACAGGTAACTGCCAAACCCACCTGTTCAAAAAAGAATTAATATTGAATCAGAACATGGCCCACATGATTATATCGTGGGCCGGTATTTCAAACATATTGACAGTAGCAATTTCTATTTTGCATAAAAAATTCAATGCAACGACCAAACTAAATCAGCCGTGGCGTCGGGAAGAGCATAAAACAAAATTCAACCATGGTCTAGCATAATATAAACGCTGGGAAAACAAGTGCATTGAATTAGATAGCTACTAGTAGATGATTATTTTGTGGGTCAACATTCCAACATTATGACATTGTATTTATTTCTTATAGCAGATTTTTTTTTTTGCGCAATGGCAAAATTAAACATTTTCTTGGTGTCAGGAAGAGCAGTCAGAAAGTAAAATCTTCATATAAAATCTACTCTCCCTGACCTAAAATAAGTGTCGCTGATTTAGAAACTCTGCTAGTACTTGGCATAAGTGTGCATGTGTGTGCGCACGCTCATGGTTCTTTATAATCACAAAAAGAAAACTGGCCGGAGTGGATGTTATATTGTGGATCGTTATTCCAAAACCTTTGGAATTGCCAATTTCTTTTGCAGAAATCTTCATGCAACAGGCAAAAGGCGCAAACCTTAATCTATTATTGGCACCGGAAGAAGAGCCAAAATTCATCTACATGAATCTTAGATTATTATTATTATTTGTATGTAAAAAAGCAGATCAAGATGTGCTATTTTTCCGGTGTGGTTGAATTAGCTAAATCGAGCAAAAATAGCACGGCTTCCTACAGCAGACGCACCAATCTGCCTATCGAGGGCGCGGAAACGTATGGAAGGAACAAACGACGGGCGGGAAGCTAGTTTTGGGTTTTACCGCTGAAGGCGATGCCGTAGGCGGAGACGACGCAGGTCTGGATGACGGTGTTCTCCTGGCGCGTGAAGGGCTGCTTCAGGAACCCCATCTTCTCGATGGCCGACGTCCAGAGGCGGACGAGGAAGAAGCCGAGGAGGCTGGCGGAGACGTTGAGCGACGGGATGATGCCGGTGGTGAGGCCGAGCTTCATCACGATGATGCTGAACATGACGGCGACGAGGAACCCCACCACGAAGGCGCGCACCGTCAGCTGCTCCCGCCACGTCGGCACCGGCTTCTCCAAGAACGCCCGCTCCACGGACGCCTCCTCCTCCGCCTCCCCGTCGTCATTGCTCCCGACGTTGCGGCGCCGGAGGAGGTTGCCCGTCTCCACCGCGTCGGCGTCGTGGGCTGCGGCCGCCGCTGCGGCGTCGGCGTCCGTCGCCATGGCTTCTCGATCTTCTCGGGGTACGTACGACTGTTTGCGGTTCCACGGTGTGGCGGGGCGTCCGCGTATATATGGAAGGCCGTTGAGATCTCGATGCCAGCCGTGACCGTGTTCTGTTCTGTTGCGGGGGTTTACCGGCCTTCCTATTGGAACTGGAGTCCAACTGTGCCCTGCCTTTTTTACCGGAAGAGGACTCCGATGCTGGCACGATACGACGCCCCACGGCCTCCTTCAAAACTGGCAAAAGTCCAAAATAAACCTTTAATTTATAGACGAAAGCTAAATCGAACCCTAAACTTGCAATCCCAAAAATCAGCACACCGAAATTTTTGATCCTGGTTTATTTTAAACCTTGAGCATGTTTAACTGGTATACGCTGACGTGGCGAGGACCATTGACGGGCTGGTTGGACATTAGGACGAATTGCGCTGGCCCATTAACGCAGTTGCTCGCACGCTCGCTCATTTTTTTATTTTCCATTTCGTAATGATAAATCTTTTTTAAAATTTTCGTAATGAAAGTAAACATTGACATCG
Source organism: Triticum aestivum (assembly GCF_018294505.1). Taxonomy (NCBI): domain Eukaryota; kingdom Viridiplantae; phylum Streptophyta; class Magnoliopsida; order Poales; family Poaceae; genus Triticum; species Triticum aestivum. The sequence continues at coordinate 479,085,015 of NC_057799.1, forward strand.
CACTCGCAGAGGCCTCACCTAGCCAATCGGAATGAAGGCTGGTAACGAGTATATTTAGCGTGTACATGTATATAAGAGCAGAAATGAGCGTTCATATAAGAAAACCTTTCGGGAATTTTTCCGAAACATTTCATAAAAAAACAGTAAACAATTTCTAAATACTGAATATATTTTTAAACACAAATAACTTACGAAGTTCTAAAACATTTTTTTGAAAAATGTGTCACGGTAACATTTTGACAAATGCACATTTTACATTTTCTTAATGACAATAAACAATTTATAAAATTATACAAAGATTTTCTTTAATCTTCAGTTTTTAAAATTTGTTCCCATTTTTTTTAAATGTTTATGTTTCAAAAAGTGTTCACCTCAAAATGGATTGTGTTTTCAAAAAATGTTCGTTTTTTAAAAAGTATTCAGTATTTTTAAAAGTGTTCGCATTTTAGAAAAATTGGAGATTTCAAAATTGCTCGGGCCTGACAGTTTTAATACTTGTTTGCCCTTAAACAATCTTTCAAATCTTGACGCTGTTGTGCGTGGATAAATAGGTCGGGCCTCACATTACAACATCAACAGTTAATGCATCTAGTGGCTAGTTGGAGGACTTTAGCAACGACAGATCTTAAGTCCGTTCTTCGTCTGTTCTTTCGGTATTTTCACTTTGTGTGTTACGAAAAAACAAAATGTTCTCGTCTGTTGGGCCGGCCCGGTCACGAGTGGAGTCAACAATCCCGGTATTCGACATGCTACATAGACAATCCTTGTTTGGAAACGTTGTCAAGGTTTAAAATAGACCGGGATTAAAAAATTCGGTGTGCTGATTTTCGGGATTGCAAGTTCAGGATTTGGTTTAGCTTTTGTCTAAAGGTTTATTTTGGACTTTTTTTTTCAAAATTCTATCCGCAAAGTTGTAGTGTAGGTCGAGCTATGTGGTACCCTCTATCCTATCCTTTGGTTTCCTTCGTGATCTGTGCAGCCAAGCATCCCAGATTTTTAATTAGTCAAACTTTTCCTCTGACTCTCTCGTCATGTCATGTCGTTTCACTCTGTCTCTCACAGTACCAGGAGGCAGAACATGGGACCAACTCTGTCAAAAGCTAGAGAGAGAAGCTGTGATAGAGAGCGTTGGTCTAGAGAGAGGAAAGAGACACCCTCCGCTGCTGTGATTCACTCTCTCTCACAATCTTTCCGTCATTTATGTGCATGTACACATCACACAGACGGTCAGCAAGAACACTCAGAATGCATCCCACAAACATAGTATTGGCTTCCTGGAATTTTCTCCGATCTTCGTCAGTCATTCCCTCTGGAGCACCAACACTAGCGTGGAAAACTTTCAGAGCAGTAAGCCAGAGCGTGGTCTTCACCTGCCACCTCTTAAAGTGCACACCGGTAAACTTATCCGGCCTCAGTGCATCAGCGAATCCAGCCATAGTTAACTCAGGAAATTGCCTATAATTAGGTTTTTGGATTGTTGGAATATTAGGCAAGTTCATGATTAATTCCAGTAAATAATTCATGACTAGAAGAGATACTAGCATGCAAAAATCTAGCAAACTAGAAGAACAACAAGACATGCATACAACAGCAAACACGTAACAATAGCTGTAGAGACAGACATGAACAGAGGATGTTGGACGTACTGATCGTTAGCTATTATGGGTGCGACGGTGTTGATGACGATGTTGGCGACGATCTGCTGCTGACGGCGATGAATACGACGATGAGTAGCACCGCCCGACTTGAACGGAAGACGACCCGTGATGACGAATTTGAGCAGTCGCGCACAGCGCTTCCCAAAAACCTAATTCGTCCTCTCCCAGTGCAGGATCGCAAAGACGAACGGTTCCGGAGACCTGCTCTCCCACGCGCTGATGCACGCCGGCGTTACGGATGGAGTAGACTACGACGGCGGCGCAAGTTGTGAGATGAGGCAAAACCCTAGGTGTTTTTCGGTGTGTCTCTGGCCGCAGCCGGTAGCTGTATATATATTAGGACCAGAGGCGGTATTGTGTCGCGATCACAATCCCAAACCGACTCGGTTTCTAATTCGTATACTTACCGGACAAGAAATCAAAAACTTGTCTGCCAAGACATAAAAATAAAACGGCAAAAGGAAGCTGCGCTCCTGCAAGGAGATGGACCGGATTTCGGCGGACCATTCACGCGCATGTCGCATGTACGCCTCGCCTCGCCTCGCCACGCCACGCCACGCCCCGGCCCGGCCCGGCCCGGCGAGGCGAGCGAGCGCGCGCGTGTGGTTTTTCCTTTTCTCTTCTCACACACCACTTAGAGTGATGCAGAGAACCCACTATATAAAGAGGTCCAACTCTTCTTCAACTTCCGGGGTGGGACTAAACTTAGCACCACCACTTGCCATTTTACACATGGGCTTTGAGATTTCAGAAATTGCTATGGGCCTAGCCCATTAATTCTAACAATCCCCCACCAGATCTCAAATACTCATTTAGAGATTTGCCTTCTCTCACCACTTGTTTAATATACCAGTGTTTCAGCAGAGACTGTTAAGTTGAACTTCTGCCTAGAACTTTAAGCTGCACCCATTCACAACTTGACAATGGACTATGCCTTGAATTGCTAGTTTTGTGTGAACAGGTTTCACTCAAAGTCTTAACCAGTACCTGACCGCCAGTAGGCTACCCCGCGGTTTGGAGCTTATACGTCATACTCCCTGGTCTCTTCGTGAGCTTACTAGAGATCACCCAAATCTCATAGACTGCGACGTTTACAGTCAGAACTCATATAGGTGTGTTCTTTCAAGACTGCTCTGTAGGACAGCATCTTTGCTAATTATAGCCAATAGAACCACGTTAAGGCATGTTGCCAACCTGCCTTACAGATCTGAGCCTTACAGCTCTGAGAGTTTTGCATCTTCACTTGGAGACGATCATTAGTTATTACTCTCCTCAGTTAACCAATAGCTTGTTCTTCCCAGATCCTAATTCACGGGATCTACGATCACAAAGGTTGGGTTACTACTATGGTGTAACATCTATGGGTCTCATACCCATCTCCCTCGATGCAATATCTATCACATTTCGTGATAGTCCCTTTGTAAAGGGATCTGCCAGGTTTTTGTCTGTTTGTATATACGTAACAGTTATTACTCCGGAGTTTCTCAACTTCCTGACAGACTTCAAACGTCTCTTCACGTGTCTTGATGACTTTGCATTATCTTTAGAATTGTTCACTTTAGCGATAACCGTTTGGTTATCACAATTCATAAGAATAGCCGGTACAGGTTTTCAACAACCGGCAAGTCCATCAAGAGCTTACGTAGCCATTCTGCCTCAACAGTAGCTGTGTCCAAAGCAGTTAATTCTGCTTCCATAGTTGACCTCGTCAATATGGTTTGCTTGCAAGACCTCCATGACACTGCGCCACCACCATGAGTAAATACATACCCACTTGTTGCGTAGAGTACATCAACATCGGAGATCCAATTTGAATCACTATATCCTTCTAGCACAGCAGGATGCCCTGAATAAGTAATTCCGTAACTCATAGTACCTCTCAGATAGCGCAAGACCCTTTCTAGTGCATGCCAATGATCATCACCCGGGTTGGACATGAACCTACTCAGTTTGCTCACAGCAAAAGAGATATCTGGTCTTGTAGCGCTAGCTAAGTACATGAGTGAACCGACAATTTGAGAGTATCTTAATTGATCTCTCGTTTCTTTCTTGTTCTTTCTGAGTGTCACGCTGGGATCATAAGGTGTTGGAGAAGGCTTGCTATCCATAAAACCGAATCGGTTCAAGACCTTCTCAACATAGTGAGATTGCGTTAATGTAATCCCACTCTCATCCTTAATAAGTTTGATGTTTAGAATTACATCGGCTTCTCCCAGATCTTTCATGTCAAAACTCTTTGATAGAAAAGACTTAACCTCATTAATTGCATTAATGTTTGTACCAAAGATCAGTATGTCGTCCACATACAACCATAATATGACACTATTGCCCCCACCATGGCGATAGTAAACACACCTATCAGCCTCGTTAATGACAAATCCTGCAGAAGTCAGAGTTCTTTCAAACTTCTCATGCCATTGCTTAGGTGCCTGTTTCAGACCACACACAGATTTTAACAACTTGCACACCTTTCTCTCTTCACCCTTTACCACAAACCAGTCAGGCTGATCCATATAGATCTCCTCTTCCAACTCTCCATTGAGAAAAGCTGTCTTTACATCCATTTGATGAATGATAAGACCATAAGAGGCAGCCAAGGAAAGTAACACTCGAATGGTGGTCATTCTAGCAATGGGTGAATAGGTGTCAAAGTAATCTTCGCCTTCTTTCTGAGTGTAGCCCTTGGCCACTAGCCGAGCCTTGTACTTATCAATAGTACCATCAGGCTTTAGCTTCTTTTTGAACACCCACTTACAGCCCACAGGTTTACAACCATATGGTCTATCAGTTAGTTCCCAAGTTCCATTAGAAAGAATTGAGTCCATCTCATTATGAACAGCTTCTTTCCAATCATCTACATCCGGAGATGCATATGCTTCTGCAATCGTCTTGGGTGTGTCGTCCACAAGGTATACAATGAAGTCATCACCAAAGGATTTTGCAATCCTTTGTCTCTTGTTCCTTATAGGAACTTCATTGTTATCCTTCTCAAGGACTTCCTCATGTGATTGTTCGAAATATTCATCAGTTGTACTAGATTCAGGAATTATCTCAGAAGAAAATCTAGCAATGCTATGCATATCTTTCATAGGAAATATGTTCTCAAAAAATGTTGCATCACGAGATTCCATTATAGTATCAACATGCATATCAGGTACTTCAGATTTTACCACTAAAAACCTATAAGCAATGCTCCGTTGAGCATACCCTAGAAAGACACAATCCACTGTCTTTGGTCCAAGTTTGCGTTTCTTAGGAATAGGAATATTGATCTTTGCCAAACATCCCTAAGTGCGCAAATAAGAAAGTGATGGTTTTCTCCCAACCCACTCCTCATAAGGGGTTTTCTCCTTATTATTGTTGGGAACTCTATTCAGGACATGACATGAAGTCAATAGAGCCTCCCCCCACCATGCCTTAGATAAACCAGCAGTGTCTAACATGGCATTCATCAAGTCAGTCAATGTGCGGTTTTTCCTCTCGGCCACTCCATTTGATTGAGGTGAATAGGGAGGCGTCCTCTCATGAATAATACCATGTTCCTCACAAAATTCATCAAAAACTTTGGGAAAATACTCTCCACCACGATCGGACCTAAGACGTTTGATCTTTCTTTCTAGTTGATTTTCAACTTCAGCTTTATAGATTTTAAAGTAGTCTAATGCTTCATCTTTAGTTTGCAACAAATAAACATAGCAAAATCTAGTCGCATCATAAATCAAAGTCATGAAATATCTCTTTCCACCTTTTGTCAACACACCATCCATCTCACAAAGATCAGAATGTATGAGTTCTAGAGGTGCCAAGTTTCTCTCCTCGGCAGCCTTATGAGGCTTTCGAGGTTGCTTCGATTGCACACAACTATGGCACTTAGAACCTTTGGCAACTGTGAAGTTCGGAATTAAACTCATGCTGGATAGCCGAGACATTAAACCAAAATTAATATGACATAAACGAGAGTGCCAAATACTTGCATCATCATTAACACTAGCACAAATTTGGTTATTGACTTATTGCAAAAATCTGAAAGGGAAAAGCGGAACAAGCCTCCGCACTCATAGCATTTTCCTATAAATTGTCCAAATCTTGACACGATTACTTTATTGGACTCTAAAACTACCTTAAATCCATCTCGACATAGAAGGGAGCCGCTAACTAGATTCTTGTTCATAGTAGGGACATGCTGCACGTTCCTTAGTTGCACGATCTTTCCCGAAGTAAACTTCAGATCCACCGTGCCAATGCCACGAACAGAAGCATGTGACCCATTCCCCATTAGGACGGAAGAATCCCTTGTGACCTGATAAGAAGTAAACAGGGAGATGTCAGCACACACATGAACGTTAGCACCCGAATCAATCCACCACAAAGATGATTGAAATACTGAAAGCACAATAGGTAAATTACCATACCCATCAGTATTGCTAGCGGTCACCATGTTGACAGTCTTGGAGCTTGTTTTCCCTCTGCGGTCTGCACGTTCAGGGCATTCCTTGGAAAAGTGTCCGGGCTTCCCACAGGCGTAGCACTCTAGCTCAGCCTTGTTGAACTCCTTCTTCTTGAAGGTAGTAGTCTTGGTAGGCTTGTTGAAAAGAGGTTTGTTCTTCCCTTTGTTCTTGTTCTGTGGGTACCTCTGCACCATGTTAGCAGTAGGCTGAAACTCACCTCCTTTTTCAGTAGTATCTTTAGCCCGAGCTTTTTCTTCAACATCAAGAGATGCAATCAGATTTTCAACTGATATCTCCTGTCTCTTATGCTTCAGAGTTGTGGAGAAATTCCTCCATGAAGGAGGCAACTTTGCAATCATGCACCCAGCCACGAATTTGTCGGGTAGAACACATTTAAGGAGTTCAAGTTCCTTCACAATGCACTGTATCTCATGAGCTTGTTCAACCACAGAACGGTTATTCACCATCTTGTAGTCATGAAAACTCTCCATGATGTACAGTTCACTGCCTGCATCTGTTGCACCGAATTTTGCATTCAGTGCATCCCACAGAATCTTTCCGTCATTTATGTGCATGTACACATCACACAGACGGTCAGCAAGAACACTCAGAATGCATCCCACAAACATAGTATTGGCTTCCTGGAATTTTCTCCGATCTTCGTCAGTCATTCCCTCTGGAGCACCAACACTAGCGTGGAAAACTTTCAGAGCAGTAAGCCAGAGCGTGGTCTTCACCTGCCACCTCTTAAAGTGCACACCGGTAAACTTATCCGGCCTCAGTGCATCAGCGAATCCAGCCATAGTTAACTCAGGAAATTGCCTATAATTAGGTTTTTGGATTGTTGGAATATTAGGCAAGTTCATGATTAATTTCAGTAAATAATTCATGACTAGAAGAGATACTAGCATGCAAAAATCTAGCAAACTAGAAGAACAACAAGACATGCATAACAGAAGCAAACACGTAACAATAGCTGTAGAGACAGACATGAACAGAGGATGTTGGACGTACTGATCGTTAGCTATTATGGGTGCGACGGTGTTGATGACGATGTTGGCGACGATCTGCTGCTGACGGCGATGAATACGACGATGAGTAGCACCGCCCGACTTGGACGGAAGATGACCCGTGATGACGAATTTGAGCAGTCGCGCACAGCGCTTCCCAAAAACCTAATTCGTCCTCTCCCAGTGCAGGATCGCAAAGACAAACGGTTCCGGAGACCTGCTCTCCCACGCGCCGATGCACGCCGGCGTTAGGGATGGAGTAGACTACGACGGCGGCGCAAGTTGTGAGATGAGGCAAAACCCTAGGTGTTTTTTGGTGTGTCTCTGGCCGCAGCCGGTAGCTGTATATATATATATATTAGGACCAGAGGCGGTATTGTGTCGCGATTACAATCCCAAACCGACTCGGTTTCTAATTCGTATACTTACTGGACAAGAAATCAAAAACTTGTCTGCCAAGACATAAAAATAAAACGGCAAAAAGAAGCTGCGCTCCTGCAAGGAGACGGACCGGATTTCGGCGGACCATTCACGCGCATGTCGCATGTACGCCCCGCCCCGCCCCGCCTCGCCTTGCCATGGCCCGGCCCGGCGAGGCGAGGCGAGCGAGCGCGCGCGAGAGAACCCACTATATAAAGAGGTCCAACTCTTCTTCAACTTCCGGGGTGGGACTAAACTTAGCACTACCACTTGCCATTTTACACATGGGCTTTGAGATTTCAGAAATTGCTATGGGCCTAGCCCATTAATTCTAACAGAAGTGGCAAGAGCCCTTCTGCAAGAGGGATACCGAGAGCAAGCTTTTCCACCGGCTGGACGGCCGCGCCGTTGACGTGCCCTTCATGCAGAGTTGGGAGCCCCAGTTCATCGCAGTGCACGAAGGGTTCAAGGTGCTCACACTCCGGTACCAGGCGCAAGATAATCTAACTCCGTCTGGGCGTCCCGCTCCCTCTGATGGTAACATGTGTGCATGGTTTTCTATGTGCATCTTCCTTCCGGATGCCCTCGACGGTTTGCCGGGCCTGGTTGACATGATAGCATCCCAGCCTGCTGACTTCTTGGAAAAGCACCTGCCGGAGGAGAAGATCGATGTTAGGGAGTTCCGGGTGCCCAAGTTCAAGCTCTCCTTCCATGGCAGCGTCGTCGCCATCCTCAAGAAGTTGGGGCTTCAGTCGGCGTTCAGTGATCAAGCCGATTTGTCTGACATGGTGGAGGACGATGAATCTGGTTTGCCATTGGTCTTGAACGACGTAATCCACAAGGCGGTCATGGAGGTAAACGAGGAAGGCACCGTAGCCGCGGCTGTGTCCATAGATGAGATGTTATTCGGTGGTTGTAATTTCATGCGGCCGCCACCTCCTCGAGTAGATTTTGTAGCCGACCATCCGTTTGCGTACTTAATAATGGAGGAGACAACCGGCGCAGTTGTCTTTGCGGGGCATGTCCTTGACCCCTCCATCGGGAGCTAGGTCACTCAGGGACGACGCCTGATGTTGTTTCAGCTTGGTCCCCGTAGAGGAGGAATAACATAGTCTCATAGTTTCATGCTATTTTACAAGCCATGGAAATTTCCTTTATTCATCTGTGTAATTTAATTTCAAGAGAAGTTGGGCGTGCAACAGTCATCCTTTTGGGTAAATTTTGAAGTGTTCATATCCTATGTATTGCTCAAAATTTTACTAAAGTGCAAATAGAAGAAACCATTTTACTATTTCTCTATCGACATGACCCTGATTACGATATTCATGCAACAATGCATCCAAAAACATGTCAACAATTAATAAAAGAGAAAAGTATACTTTTCGTCCCTCAATTCTTCGCTGAGTTTAGTTTTCGTCCCTCAACTCTAAAACCGGACAGAGTGCACCCCGAACTCGCGGAACCGGTCATTTTTCGTCCCTGCGAGTAGTCAACCCGGTTTTGACCATGTGTGAACAGTACATCTGATAAACAGTAAATTCGAAAAAAATAGCAAAAGGAATCAAAAAAATCTGAAATTTTATGACATCGAAGATACTTAGGTGCGCCACGTGCGTGCAAATTTTCATGTTTGAAAGTTCGAGGAGCTCGCAGCAAAAAAAACCAAAAGTAAATCTACACTGAAGTGAACAGCAAATTCAGAAAAATAGCAAAAGAAATAAAAAAATTCTGAATTTTTTTGCTACTGAAGATGCTCGGGTGTGGAAGGTGCGTACATTTTTTTGGTGGTCAAATGACATCCGTGAAGGTCGTGCCAATAAAAACAAAATAGCGTGTGCGTGCCGCTTCGGGTAGTTTCCAAACCCTCGGATCTTATTTTAGCACGAAAATTTGCACGCACCTTGCCCACCCGAGCATCTTCGATGCCAAAAAATTTCAAAACCTTTTGATTTTTTTTGAATTTATTGTTCACTTCAGAGTAGATTTACTTTTGCTTTTTTTGCTGCGAGCTCCTCGAACTTCCAAACATGACAAAAATTCGCACGCACGTGGCGTACCCGAGTATCTTCGATGTCATAAAATTTCAGATTTGTTTGATTTTTTGCTTTTTTTTTTCAAATTTACTGTTCACACGTGGTCAAAACCGGGTTGACTCAGTCGCAGAGACGAAAAATGACCGGTTTCGAGAGTTCGAGGTGCACTCTGTCCGGTTTTAGAGTTGAGGGACGAAAACTAAACTCAGCGAAGAGTTGAGGGACAAAAAGTATATTTTTCTCTTAATAAAACAAGGTAAACATTCCACATCGTATGACTGATCACGCCCTTTGATCAGTCACCACGTGGGGCGGACACGTGACTGGTGGGCGTCACACATTACCCCTTTACGCAGAGGCGTCTCGTCCACTTGTTTCCCATTTCACACAAGACACAGTTCCCCTTCCATGCCGCCGGCTGTGAGGCTGATGCTTACCTCAACGCCCGCGCGCCTGCATGGCTCTCATCTCGTGTTGCAGCGAGATGAGTTTGTTGCGGGGGAGTCGCAGGCGTGCCACAGGCGTCGCTGCGGATGGTGTGAGGTTGCTGACGGAACATGTGTTGTTCTACGAGGGACGGTCGTCACTCTTACAAGGGCAGAATGCGGCCGCTATGAGTGGGAAGACACACTGAACGACAAGCCAGGGCAGCTGGTACGACAACAAGCGGTGATATCCGCAAGTACGAACATGTCGTGTAGTGTCCGGCAATGCACCGTCCTACAAGGAGCGAGGCGTCGTACCGTGTTCGGCGTGTTGTGGTACAAACAGCCGCCAGCCGACGATGCTGCAACCGGTAGTCAGGGATGCTACAACTGACAACCAGGGATCCCGCAAGTGTGGAAAGATCATGATGCGTCGGGTGACCTGTCATGTAGCATCCAGTGATGCATCGTACTAGTCAGGATGCTGCAACTGACAATCGTGGATACTGCGAATGCGAACACATCATGATGCGTCTGGTGATGCGTCGTGTTAAGTCTGGTGATGTGACATGCTGGTCAGGATGCTACAACCAACAACCGGGGATACCGGCGAGTGTGGACACATCATGATGCGTCCGGTGACGCACGTGTTGCCTCCGATGATGTGATATGCTACGAGCTGCGAGGCGTTTGTCGGTTCTAAATCCGGCATATCTCGTAGTAGGGGTCTTAAGCTAGGCGTCTTGGAGCGATGATAACATGACCATAAGATTTTACCCAGGTTCGAGCTCTCTTAGAGAGATAATACCTTACGTCCTGCTTTTGATTGTATTCATATGGGGTATGGTACAGAGTACATGTATCTACCACGAGATTGTTCTAACGAATATGAGATGGTTCATTGACTAGTCTGGCCTCGGTTTATATAATGCACCAGAGGCGGATTTAGAGGAGTCCTCGTCTTGGGCGCCAATTCTTGTGGAGTCTTCCTTGTATGCGTCATGGGCCGCCCAAATTGGCCAATGAGTGAACCGCCATGGGGGTCCTCGTCCCGATCCACCTAGTAGGAAGACGACGTGGTGAGTACCCCCTAATCGAGCGTCATGCTACGTTCAGCAACATCTCGTGCTACGAGCAAGCACCACCCGCTGATGTTGTGACCTACAAATGGTGATGCTGAAACCACCCCTCGGCGATGCCGCAACCGACAACCGGGAATGCAATGACCAACAAAAAGGTCTTGGAGGGAGGAGTGTGTGGTACTGGAGGAGGGGGACGCCCAGCTACAAGAGGCACCGATGATGCTCAAAAAGCTTGTCGTCGATGACCGCAACAAGGTACGACGGTGTGGAGTTGTTGCGAGAGGAAGTTGGAGCCCGCAGGGAGCAAGGAGGACACGGGGCCGCTGCCGTATACCTGACCTAGCGGGATGATTCTTTTCCTTGGCGTTACGTCGAGATGGAGTGCGGAGGAGAACGACGCGGATCCAACGACTAGCATAGGTGAAATGCAATCATGCCCTTAATCCTATTTTGATATCAATAACCATATACTTATAGGGGACTAATTAGCATTTGATATGTGAATATACAATTTTTTGTTCCCGTGGATAATTTGTGTGTGAATCATAGACCACACAAAATGACTATGACTCAAGAGACGTGAAATAATTGCGAGAAACATCACTTTTTAAAAAAGGCTGAGTTATAGGGATCCGACAATATTAAAAGGGAAGCAAATGGGTTTGCAATGGATTTGCTCAACTCATTATTATGAGAATACATATTTCATACCGAAATTCCGAAGCCAAAGAAGACTAGACACATCCTCTTTCGCGTCAAATAAAAAATAAAAAATAAAACTCATCTTCTAGCCGAACAGCCTGGGGACTTTATCCGGCTAAATGTTTTGCGACAGTAGAACAAAACCCACCAAGCCAAACCAAACCAAACTGTCCACTATGTAAACACGTGCAAGAATCCATCGACTACCTCCTCTTCAAATGCTGGTACACTACTAGACTTTGGGGATTGATCAAAGATTGGCTCCAACTGGAAAACATCATCACATCCACTTGGCACTTGTTGCGTTCAACCGAAGAGTGAGGGATAGGGCTCTCCGACTCTAGCATACCGAATAGGAGGGCCATGGCTACACTCTCCATGCTCATCTCTTGAACAATTTGGAATGAAAGAAATGCTCACATCTTTCAAATGAAGAGTGACAGATGGTTCTATTTGCTAACATCAAGATTGAGGCCCAAACTTAGGTCACCGCGGGTGCAAAGAAATTGGAATCTTTTTTTGCGGGGAACTTCAGAGAGCTTTATTACATAAAAGCATTCGCTGGGCAGTCAGCCAAAAGGCTGCTAACCAGGAAGCTAGGGGTGGAGTCCAGCCAGCTTTCAGTCACACTCAGCGTACATGCACGCTTAGCACACAGGTGTGCTGGGCCGTTAATGGATCTTATTATATGAGAAATACTGAAGACCGGAAAACTAGCAGAGAGCTTTCTAATTTCAGCAAGGATCGGTGCTACGACCGAGCAATCGGTGTAGTTAGAGTTCTAGAGGTTAACTGCCCCTAGACAGTCAGATTCCAGTAGCACGTGCGAGTAGCCTTGTAGCTTGGCAAAGATGGCGCCCTCGCGCAACGAGAGGACCTCTGCAATAACCATGCACCCAGGAAAGTCGAGGAAGAGTAGGCGATGCCTCCTATGCCCGTGTTACCAGCATCTAGCTGAATTGCTGCGTTGGTGTTGATTTTGACATAATTTGCTTCAAGGGGCCGCCATCTGTGGCCGGGCAGAGGGATAGTAGTCTGTCGAGGAATATCCAGCAGCGCCAGGTCTTCACGGATTCGTCTGACCGAGCCGGCCGGGTCGATCATCTCCTGGTCGTGTGTCCTTCTGTTATGGGACATACAGATGGACCACATGACCGTGATAATCGTAGTGCAGTCCTTCTCAGTGAACCGCTGGTCGCACAATATGTCTCTTGCCCATGAGTTGGGGTGGAGCCGTGGCACTCTGATCTTGAAGAGCAGCGTAGCCTCCTCCCAGAATCGCCTTGCACGAGAACAGTGGATAAGAGCATGCATCAAGTCCTCTTCTGTCGCAAGACATAATTTACATAAGCTTGTTTCTTTGATATGTCGGTGTTTGAGGGTGCATTCGTCAGGGATGATTCCTCGAAGCACTCTCCACCAAAAATGGGACAACTTTGAGCTTCCATAAGGCACTCCATAACTGTTGTTCTTTCATTGATGGTCCCTCTATCTGTCCTTCTTCTAGAGCTAAATGCTCCTTCTGATTCACTGGAGCTCAATAGGTTGTTTTAACAGATTAGATGCCAGATCTCTCATGTGCCCATGCTAAGAAATCCCCCCCCCCCCACCGCTTTGCCGAAGAGGGATGTTCAAAATTGCCTCCATGCCCGGTGAGATGAAAGTGTGACGAACGAGATCACATCTCCAGGAGCAGTTCTCCGAGTCAATCAAGTCACTGACCATTAGGATCGGAGTTGTGGGTGGTCTGGATAACGGTTTCATGGAGATGGTCGATGGGATCCATCGGGCATCCATACCGAGGTGGATGCGCCATCACCAATGCGCTTAATAAGACCAACATTGAGATCTATCATGCCACAAGAGTAGACTTTTTCTGTATCAGAGTTGTAATACGATAGGTGTTGTAACACAAACTTTGTACACTTTTTCCTCTTAATTAATAAATGAGGCAAATCTTTTGCCTCCTTCCAAAAGAAAAAAAAAGACTATCCGAGGTTAGAGCATTTCTTTGCGTTCCAGCGCTGCGTTAATACAGCTTCAGCGGCCGGACTGTCTGAGCTAAAAATGGCTGGACTGTCCTGCCATAAGTTTTTTCTGTCCGGCCCCCTAATTTTCTTCCCCCACTATTTTTTATGTGGAGGAGTTATTAATTAAGAAAAAAAAAGAACCATGTATCTAAGAAAAGCCACCTCTCCTTCTCTCATATCGTAAGAGGCTGCACATGCACATAGTGGAGTAGTTTTTTTTTTTGGTTGCGGTTCACATAGTGGAGTAGTTCCTATGTGTCTGACCTTCCATTCCGTGTACATAAACTTTGTATTAGTATTTTCTTTGTTTCTTTTTACTGTGCATACAAGATCTGTATAAAGTCAAAGTTCGTACAGTTTAACCAAATATATATTAAAAAAATATCAACGTCTATCGTACTAAAGTTATACAATATGAAAATTACATCTATTGATATTAAATTAATATAGTGACTGTTGGTTTTTTCTGTAAACTTTGTCAAACTATTTTTCTTGACAATATAAACTTTGTCAAACTATACAAAGAGTGACTTGCAACAAATCTTATATGCGGAGTAAAAAGAAACATAGGGAGTGTTCTTTTTCTCTTTACCAATTAGTAGAGTGTGTGTCTTCTACTGCTAAAATATATATGTATTCTTGAATCTTAAGATTAGAAAACTAAATAAATTAGGACCCTGATAAGTGCCAAATGTGTGGCACGAACACATGGCAACTCCGAACATTTTTTATGCCAAGTTTACTGACGCCAGGAAGACAATTTTAGTTGTTAAGCATGTCAACTTATTTTCGGACGACAAGTTTCAGTTTTTTCTTGTTTGCTTTTTCTTTTTGGATGGCAATTTTTGTTGTAAACAACATCAGGTCCGGAGTGCTTCGTGCCACACGTGTGGCACTTATCATTTGCTTATCAGAAAGAAGTGTTTGACATACAACACTGAAATTAGATAAACTTTAGAGGGAGATTTAAGTGGATGTGATATACTTGGAATTCAAATATTACACATGAGAATTTCTAAGGATTTATTTAAGCCCTTTAAAATCTAAAAAGAAGTTTGCATCAAGGAATCTTAATTGGGAAAGCTAACAAAATTAATTAAAAAATGACATGCTTTTCCATTGGCAAAGGAAGCAAATTTTTTTGAGGGAAATATGCGGACACCATTTAGATTATACTCCCTCCGTTCCTTTATATAAGGTGTGTTTATTTTTTGATAAATTTTTAGAATGTGAGGTGCATTTCTTCTGATTCCTCAGAACTCCCTTGGTATGTTGGGGAACGTAGTAATTTCAAAAAAATTCCTACGCACACGCAAGATCATGGTGATGCATAGCAACAAGAGGGGAGAGTGTGTCCACGTACCCTCGTAGACCGAAAGCGGAAGCGTTAGCACAACGCGGTTGATGTAGTCGTACGTCTTCACGATCCGACCGATCCAAGTACCGAACGCACGACACCTCCGAGTTCAGCACACGTTCAGCTCGATGACGTCCCTCGAACTCCGATCCAGCCGAGCTTTGAGGGAGAGTTCCGTCAGCACGACGGCGTGGTGATGATGATGATGGTCTACCGACGCAGGGCTTCGCCTAAGCACCGCTACGATATTATCGAGGTGGATTATGGTGGAGGGGGGCACCGCACACGGCTAAGAGATCGAAGGGATCAATTGTTGTGTCTCTAGGGGGTGCCTCCCTCCCCGTATATAAAGGAGTGGAGGAGGGGGAGGGGGCCGGCCACCCTTGGCGCGCCCCATGAGGAGTCCTACTCCCACCGGGAGTAGGACTTCCATGTAGGAGTAGGAGAGGAAAGGGAAGGAGAGAGAGGGGGAAAGGAAAGGGGGGGCGCCGCCCCCCCTCCTTGTCCAATTCGTACTTGGGGGGGCGCGGCTGCCCCTTGGCCGCCTCTCCTCTTCCACCACTTGGGCCCATGAGGCCCAATAACCTCCGGGGAGTTCCGGTAACCCCCCGGTACTCCGGTATATATCCGATAACCCCCGGAACCATTCCGGTGTCCGAATATAGTCGTCCAATATATCAATCTTCATGTCTCAACCATTTCGAGACTCCTCGTCATGTCCGTGATCACATCCGGGACTCCGAACTACCTTCGGTACATCAAAAACACATAAACCCATAATATAACCGTCATCGAACTTTAAGCGTGCGGACCCTACGGGTTCGAGAACTATGTAGACATGATCGAGACACGTCTCCGGTCAATAACCAATAGCGGAACCTGGATGCTCATATTGGCTCCCACATATTCTACGAAGATCTTTATCGGTCAAACCGCATAACAACATACGTTGTTCCCTTTGTCATCGGTATGCTACTTGCCCGAGATTCGATCGTCGGTATCTCAATACCTAGTTCAATCTCGTTACCGGCAAGTCTCTTTACTCGTTCCGTAATACATCATCCCGCAACTAACTCATTAGTTACAATGCTTGCAAGGCTTATAGTGATGTGCATTACCGAGTGGGCCCAGAGATACCTCTCCGACAATCGGAGTGACAAATCCTAATCTCGAAATACGCCAACCCAACAAGTACCTTCAGAGACATCTGTAGAGCACCTTTATAATCACCCAGTTACGTTGTGACGTTTGGTAGCACACAAAGTGTTCCTCCGGTAAACGGGAGTTGCATAATCTCATAGTCATAGGAACATGTATAAGTCATGAAGAAAGCAATAGCAACATACTAAACAATCAAGTGCTAAGCTAACGAAATGGGTCAAGTCAATCACATCATTCTCCTAATGATGTGATCCCGTTAATCAAATGACAACTCATGTCCGTGGCTAGGAAACTCAACCATCTTTGATCAACGAGCTAGTCAAGTATAGGCATACTAGTGACACTATGTTTGTCTATGTATTCACACATGTATTATGTTTTCGGTTAATACAATTCTAGCATGAATAATAAACATTTATCATGATATAAGGAAATAAATAATAACTTTATTATTGCCTCTAGGGCATATCTCCTTCAGTCTCCCACTTGCACTAGAGTCAATAATCTAGATCACATCGCCATGTGATTTAACATCAATAGTTCACATCACCATGTGATTAACACCCATAGTTCACATCGTCATGTGACCAACACCCAAAGGGTTTACTAGAGTCAGCAATCTAATTCACATTGCCATGTGATTAACACCCAAAGAGTACAAAGGTGTGATGATGTTTTGCTTGTGAGAGAAGTTTAGTCAACGGGTCTGCCACATTCAGATCCGTATGTATTTCGCAAATTTCTATGTCTACAATGCTCTGCACGGAGCTACTTTAGCTAATTGCTCCCACTTTCAATATGTATCCAGATTAAGACTTAGAGTCATCTGGATCAGTGTCAAAGCTTGCATCGACGTAACCCTTTACGACGAACCTTTTGTCACCTCCATAATCGAGAAACATATCCTTAATCCACTAAGGATAATTTTGATCGTTGTCCAGTGATCTACTCCTAGATCACTATTGTACTTCCTTGCTAAACTCAGTGTAGGGTATACAATAGATCTGGCACACATCGTGGCATACTTTATAGAACCTATGGCTGAGGCATAGGGAATGACTTTCATTCTCTTTCTATATTCTGTCGTGGTCGGGTTTTGAGTCTTACTCAATCTCACACCTTGTAACACAGGCAAGAACTCTTTCTTTGACTGTTCCATTTTGAACTACTTCAAAAATCTTGTCAAGGTATGTACTCATTGAAAAAACTTATCAAGCGTCTTGATCTATCTTTTATAGATCTTTATGCTCAATATGTAAGCAGCTTCACTAAGGTCTTTCTTTGAAAAACTCCTTTCAAACACTCCTTTATGCTTTGCAGAATAATTCTACATTATTTCCGATCAACAATATGTTATTCACATATACTTATCAGAAATGCTGTAGTGCTCCCACTCACTTTCTTGTAAATACAGGCTTCACCGTAAGTCTGTATAAAACTATATGCTTTGATCAACTCATATTCCAACTCCGAGATGCTTGCACCAGTCCATAGATGGATCGGTGGAGCTTGCATATTTTGTTAGCACCTTTAGGATTGACAAAACCTTCTGGTTGCATCATATACAACTATTCTTTAATTCATCCATTAAGGAATGTAGTTTTGTTTATCCATTTGCCAGATTTCATAAATGCGGCAATTGCCAACATGATTCGGACAGACTTAAGCATAGATAAGAGTGAGAAACTCTCATCGTAGTCAACACCTTTGAACTTTGTCGAAAACCTTTTGCGACAATTCTAGCTTTGTAGATAGTAACACTACTATCAGCGTCCGTCTTCCTCTTGAAGATCCATTTAATCTCAATGGCTCACCAATCATCGGGCAAGTCAATCAAAGTCCATACTTTGTTCTCATACATGGATCCCATCTCAGATTTCATGGCCTTCAAGCCATTTTGCGGAATCTGGGCTCATCATCGCTTCCTCATAGTTCGTAGGTTCGTCATGGTCAAGTAACATGACCTCCAGAACAGGATTACCGTACCACTCTGGTGCGGATCTTACTCTGGTTTACCTACGAGGTTCAGTAGTAACTTGATCTGAAGTTACATGATCATCATCATTAGCTTCCTCACTAATTGGTGTAGGAGTCACAGGAACAGATTTCTGTGATAAACTACTTTCCAATAAGGGAGTAGGTACAGTTACCTCATCAAGTTCTACTTTCCTCCCACTCACTTCTTTCGAGAGAAAACTCCTTCTCTAGAAAGGATCCATTCTTAGCAACGAATGTCTTGCCTTCGGATCTGTGATAGAAGGTGTACCCAACTGTCTCCTTTGGGTATCCTATGAAGACACAATTCTCCGATTTGGGTTCGAGCTTATCAGGTTGAAACTTTTCACATAAGCATCGCAACCCCAAACTTTAAGAAATGACAACTTTGGTTTCTTGCCAAACCACAGTTCATAAGGCGTCGTCTCAACGGATTTCGACGGTGCCCTATTTAACGTGAATGTAGCTGTCTCTAATGCATAACCCCAAAACGATAGTGGTAGATTGGTAAGAGACATCATAGATCGCACCATATCTAGTAAAGTACGATTACGACGTTCGGACACACCATTACGCTGTGGTGTTCCGGGTGGCGTGAGTTGCGAAACTTTTTCGCATTGTTTTAAATGAATACCAAATTCGTAACTTAAATATTCTCCTTCACGATCAGATCGTAGAAACTTTATTTTCTTGTTACGATGATTTCCACTTCACTATGAAATTATATGAACTTTTCAAATGTTTCAGACTTATGTTTCATCAAGTAGATATACCAATATCTGCTCAAATCATCTGTGAAGGTCAGAAAATAACGATACCCCCGCGAGCCTCAACACTCATCGGATCGCATACATCAGTATGTATTATTTCCAATAAGTCAGTTGCTAGCTCCATTGTTCCGGAGAACGGAGTTTTAGTCATCTTGCCCATAAGGCATGGTTCGCAAGCATCAAGTGATTCATAATCAAATGATTCCAAAATCCCATCAACATGGAGTTTCTTCATGCGCTTTACACCAATATGACCTAAACGGCAGTGCCACAAATAAGTTGCACTATCATTATTAACTTTGTATCTTTTGGCTTCAATATTATGAATATGTGTATCACTACGATCGAGATCCAACAAACCATTTTCATTGGGTGTATGACCATAGAAGGTTTTATTCATGTAAACAGAACAACAATTGTTCTCTAACTTAAATGAATAACCGTATTGCAATAAACATGATCAAATCATATTCATGCTCAACGCAAACACCAAATAACACTTATTTAGGTTCAACATTAATCCCAAAAGTATAGGGAGTGTGCGATGATGATCATATCAATCTTGGAACTACTTCCAACACACATCGTCACTTCACCCTTAACTAGTCTCTGTTCATTCTGCAACTCCCGTTTCGAGTTACTAATCTTAGCAACTGAACTAGTATCAAATTCTGAGGGGTTGCTATAAACACTAGTAAAGTACACATCAATAACATGTATATCAAATATACCTT